>NC_133661.1:193705645-193895645 GCF_037893015.1 Macrotis lagotis
TAATATAATGTAATCTATGATTGTTTTAATATTTCTCTCTCTTATTTCCCTATGCAAATTGTTGCCTTAAATAGTTTTCACTTTTTTTTATAACTGTGTTCAGTGTTCCTTAAGAGGAAAATAAAAACTTATGACAGAGACTCTAAGGTTAATGTGCATTTATGCTCAGGAAACAAAAAATCTCTGGAGGAAACAAAACTTCTATATTGGAGATGATGAAAGGGTGAAAAATATATTTTCCCCCTTTAGTTCTGATTTTTTCACAATATAACTAATATGGAAATATGTTAATCATGGTTCTATTTGTAATAACTTATATCAAATTACTCTATGTCATGGGGGGAGGAAAAAGGAGGGAGATAGAAAAACGTGGAACTCAATAGCTTACAAAAAGATGGATGTTGAGAAAACTATTTTTGCATGTAATTGGAAAACTAAAATAACATTAAAAAGTATGCTTGAGAAATTTAATTGTTTTGTCTCTTATCTTATATTTTCCCCTGCTGACTCTCTACTTCAAGATGCTATTCCTTTCTTTTTTCTTTTTTTTTTTCCCTAGGTTTTTGCAAGGCAAATGGGGTTAAGTAGCTTGCCCAAGGCCACACAGCTAGGTAATTATTAAGTGTCTGAGACCGGATTTGAACCCAGGTACTCCGGACTCCAAGGCCGGTGCTTTATCCACTACGCCACCTAACCGCCCCTATTCCTTTCTTAAAAAACGTTTTCTGTTCAAAAAGTATTCAACCTAATCTGATATATTCTTTACAGTCCCAAATAAAGAAGACACAACTGATGTATAAAAGTTTTTAAGTGTTTATATAATGAGTAATTTTACTTCATATAAAAATCCTGGGAATTGCACAAAATCCAATCTTTTGATGTCTGACAGGACTAAGAGATGGGATTAATATTTTTTTTGGGGAAAATAGTGCTCCTAGACTAATAAGATCATAATCTGATCTTTTTAGCACATCTCTCCTAAGAATATATCTATTCATTTTACACTGAGTCATTTTGTATTGTTATATTCTTCTTTAACTCTTTTCATATTATTTCCTGAGAATTTTCTTTCTTTCAATGTGCCTCAAGGATAGAGATCTTTTGCTTTTATTTCTTAGGCAGATCTCCACACAGTGGATACTCTGTAAATACTAGTGAATGTCAAGAAGATCCACCTATAAATATCCACTTTTCTGTAGAACCACGGCATGCCAAAACAACTGGATAATTCATGAAGCATCAGTCAAAATCTTTATTTGATGTCTGTGTAGACAAAGCAACTCCTTCACTGTTAGCTTTTTTTTCAGGTTGTGGAAACAGCCTGAGGCAAATTCATCCAAAGGGCAAGATAGAACTTCTGGGAGTTTCTATCATCTGAGGTAGTATTTATAGACTTCAGAGGACAGGAAAGTGGGTATGTGGTTATATGGTAATATCTGGGGTCCAATAGTAGGATAGGGAGAGATTTGTTAGAAGTGCTAACATTCTGATCATAAGGACTTCTCACTCTTTAATCATCTCTAATATAGATGTTTCCTTGGGAGATTTTTTTTCCCCTAAGCATAAATACACATTAATTGTAGAATCTCTGTCTTAGGCTTTTATTTTCCTTTTAAGGATTACTGAATATAGTTGCCCCAAAAGTGAAATCTATTTAAGGCAACAATTGGCACAGCAAAATGAGAGAAGTACAAAAGTAATTGTAGATCAATGAACCACAGTTATAACTGAATAATATATCAGATATAAAGAAACACCAAACAATTGTAAGGGAAGACAAATAGATAACACATACAGAAGTAGCAGGTACATACCTTGTAGGTAGACACAAACTGAACATTTTCACATAAGATGAATTTATAGCAGAAAAATCTTCCATATTTTTGACACACATATATACCAAAATAATATCTTTCAGTTCTAATCCTTTTGCATTGATAATAGCTGTAAAAGAAAAATTATACTGTTAAAGTCATGAAAATTAAGAATCTGTCTAGGAGCCAGTCAGTGATATTTTGATAATTTTTTTTTTTTGCAACAGAGCAAAAGATTACAATTGTCTGGTTTTAATCCAATAAGCATTTTTTTTTTAAGTTTCTCTTATGGGTAAGGCTCTATGCCATATGCTTGGAATCCAAAAAAAAAAAAAAGCAACAACATCAAAAACAATTCCTGCCCTCTAAGAAGTTGTATTTCATTGGAATAATACAAAGAGCAAGCAGAAGAGAATGGTTAAAGAAAGGGTTCATCTAGGCCCAGATTGGGGAACAATTCTACCTAGCTGAATTGGCATGCAGAAGTCAAAAATAAATATTTAGGAAGCAAAGGCTAAACTGGTCTTTATCTAATTAGAATATCAGGTAGCAGAAGGTCTCAGCCAGGGCCTAGTCAGACAGGAGTAAGACTACAGACATCTTCAGAGAGCAGGGCCAGCACCAATGCGACAGGTCAGAGCAGGAATGCCAGTTTGAGTGGGGCCTGATTTAGGCCAGGGCCCTGAACAGAAATAAACCGTCCCTGAGTCTTTCAGCAGTTAACCGGACAAGATTTAGCCACTGTGGGCACTAGGACAGCTCTGTCTGTGTCGCCTCTGTGACCACCAGCCCAGCCTCCAGGGGTTCTGCCTTCTTTCCAGCTGCTTTGTATTCAAAAGATGAAGAAGGGATTCTGAGCCCTTCATCTCCTGAGTCAACCAAGTTTCAAGAAATGTTTCAGTCACTTTTATGGAAAAATCAGCTGACCTTCAGGAGGAGAGTTTAAGTTATAGCTTCTTTCACAACAGGCCTAGAATCTTCTTTGAAAGAGATAGGTTGAGTGGATGAGACTGTAGGTGGGCAACTGAAACAGAGAGGTAAAGGGAGGCAGATATGAGGAAGTAGTTGGGCTGAGGCAGAAACATGGTCTGGGAAAAGCAGACATGCAGTTTTCTTTAAAACTTTTTAAAGGTCAACTGAAAGCTTCCTGGATTCTTCGATGGTTCACATTATTACAGGCTCTCAACCGCTTTATTCCTCTTGTGGTCAGAGGTGACTATCAAATCTGTGACCAGAGGTCTGCAAGGCAATTCTGAGGACTGAAGGAAAACTTAATTAGCATGCTCAATGATTGCAGAATAAAGGACTTTCAAGGGCTTGCTGCTGCCATCACCAGGGCATCTGCAACAAGGTATCTGGGAGCCATGAATGATTGAGAACGGATGAGTTAATGTTTTGTCTAGTCTTGGATTACTGGGCTGTTTCTTTTTTTAAGTATTTTTCTGAATTACATCGATCTTATATAATACAGTAGTAATTTTTTTTCTACATAGGCATCATTATTTAAAATTTACCAAGGTTTTTCTCTTGATAAACAGTCAAACTGGAGGTAGACAGAAATGAATAAAAAACTGCCTTGTGAAACTTTAGCGTTGCATGACAAAGGGAAGCGGGGTTCCCTTGACCAATGAGCATGGTGGATACATTTGATATTTCCTGGAAGTGGATTGTGGTGGTCTGAAGAGAGACTTTAGTTGCCAATGCTCAGAGTGGTTGGTGACTTGCTGACTGTGGAATGGCGTTTTAAAACAGCACTCAGATGGAGAAAAAAAATCTTAAATACTCTCTAGATTTTGATCCATCGAAAATCCCTAAACTCAAGCTCTCCAAAGATAAGTAATATATGTTGAGATTGATGGCCCCATTCAATTAGGTGTAAGATGGAAGACTACATTTACAAAAGCAATAAGAAATTTAATGCCCAAGAGACTGTGCAGAATGAGCTATATCTGGGATTCCTCACTTTTTGTTTCAATATCAATTGAACCTGATGTCTATCTGAAATCACCTTCAAATCAGAACCTGAAAACACAGATTTCACCATGGAGCATGGAGCCAACCTGAAACTTCAAGGTTGAAAAACTCCTGGAAGAGTAAAAGAAAAGGGAACAGTATGAATTAAACAATCCTATGAAGGTGCAGGAGAATGGGACCAAGGACTCCAAGCTGGAGATGGAGGTCCTGGAGAACCTGCAGGAGCTGAAATGAACCCAGACAGTAACAGACTCATGTGCTCTTTGAGCCAAAGTGACAGAGCTGCCAGAAAGAGGAGGAGGAGGAACAAGGGGAAATGGAGGCCAAGAGGGAGCATGCCTAGAGACAGCCGAGGAAGGCAGACTGCCTGATGAAGATCCAGTCCCTGTGCCTTCCCAGCAGGTCATTCGGTCCAATCCCATAGGCTCTGAGAGGAGGTGCCACAGAGAACTGGGGATAAAGTCAAAGCCAGCAGGCCTGTCGTGATGAAGAAGCAGCAGCTGACCAGACCCTCCGCGGTACATGTGATGGACTTGTGCTCTGACTTCCCACCACCCCAATCCCCCCACCCCAGAAGGGAAGATAGGAGCAACAGCATCTGAAGCATCAGCCTCTTCCTGTGTGTAGGGGGGAAGACCCTGAAGGCCCCTGCCCAGTGGGATCTGACCAGCACCAGGCTAGAGGAGATTTCTTTGATTGTTCAGTGAGCCCAGCAGTATGAAGAGTAGAATTGGAGAGGAAGTAACACTGCCCACAGGTCTTGGGAGGATTCGGTGTTGTGGCACTCTTCCCTCTTTAGGGAATGCCATTGGTTCCTAGTCTAGTGCCCCCATAAGAGCAGTAATGACCCTAAAGAAGATAGTGGGACTAAACCAAGAGTTCCTCTCACCCTGGTGAAGCCCAGGGTCAGAGCAGAATCACTAGGAAGGACAGAGATATGTCTTGCCATCCTGGGAACTTGAGGGTCTTTTTCTCTCCCACAGGGTCATATTTCATTGATTTCTGTTACTGGTATGTCATTGATCACATGCCAAAGAATCATACCTTTCATCAGGGCCTAGTGCTAACTCAGAATCTGTGGTAGGTTTGCCATCCAAAACCCCACACCAAGGTTAGCAGATGGTACTTGATGGCACTTGAACCTATGGAAATTGAATTATAGGACATGATGCTCTCATGACAGGTCACTTCTCTACCCCCCCCCCCCCAACTCCTGACCAAACCTAAGCAACAGATGGGACACATTCCAAGACGAACAATGCTACTGCTGGACAATTCAGGCCAACCCAAAGGTCCCATCCCATTTGCCCCACTCTCCTATCTTACCTTCCTTACCCTCCTTCTCCCCAGTTCTACTAGCCCCACCTGATTTGTATTTTTTAAGTTATTATCTTAAACCAAATAAAACCAAATAGACTTGTAGGGAAAAAAAGCACTGGGATTTAACATAATGCTTTTAGACCTTACTATTCCTCTATCTTTCTGTTTTTGTAACAAACTGCTCCCCCTCTACCTGCTCTGTAGTCCAGCCATACTATTTCTCTCACTGATGTTCCCATTGCTGGGCCCTTATACTGGATACTCCCTATGCCTGGAATACTCTTCCCATCCTCTTAGAGTCCCTGGCTTCTATCAATATTCACTTCAAGCATTACTTTCTTTAGGAGCTTTTTTCCCAGTCCCTATAGTTGCTGGCACCTTCTCCTTAAGGCTAGTTTTACCTGTTTGGTATTTCCTTGTGTATATTGATTTATCTTTGATATATCCTCCCACAGAATGAAAACTCTTGAAGGTTTTTTCCTTCGTATCCCCAGTACTTAGCATAGTGCTATCACATAGTTATCTATTATTAAATGCTTGTTGATGGATTCCTCAAATTGTCTTTTGGGCTGGTTGATAAATCACTAAAGAATGCTACTTTCATTACATTAAAGTCACCAATCTTTCTGGACTCCAGAAAATATTTTCTAACTTCTGCACTGAACTTATATAATCGATCTTGGCTCTGAACTTTTATCTGCTTCCAAAAGTCAAATTTACTCAAAGGATAATGATTTTTCCATTAACATTACTTGAAGATAATAAATTTTTGTTGAAAAAAATGAAAGCTATGATTGAGGATATTCAAAAGAATCTGTAGGAAATTTGAAAGAGATGTTTCAAAATAGATTTGAGTAATAAAGAAGATACAGACTGCCAGGGTAACATCATGTTTCTAAGAGTTATTTGAATATATAAGTTCAGATATGCTTGTTAAAGGAGATTAACATCATTTTACAGTTATACTCCATAATTCTGATGCTATTTAAAACTGGTTTTCATTCAGATGAATTTCTCTGTAAAGATATAATTGACAGATCTGTACAACAATTTTCTTTTTGAAGAAGTCTGTAAGAACTAAACACTTTTTCAAGCAACTCAACCTTTAAAGGCCTGAGAATGATACTACTTTCCATTAGCATTAATACCACAGAACTATTTAACATTTGCTATACCTTAAAAAAAAATTACTTCCAATGGAAATCTAGTTGTAGCAGGTTTGCAACGCCAAAAGCTTAAGGAAGTTCTTAAGTGTATGATTTCTGAATCTCAAAAAATAAACCAAAAAAAAACCCCAAGGCATTGGTAACCTTATTTCTTATTTAGTGAATCTTAAAAAGCAAGTCCCTAATATGTTTGAAGTGCTTCAATAGTAATTTCATAAAATTCATCCTATCTTAGAAATTCTCCTTAGTCAAAGAAAAAGGAAAGATAAAAATGATCTAGCTTTAAATGAATGGATCTTTGTCAAAGCATCTAACTGCAACCATAATATCTAAAGAAGGCAACTGGCTAGACTATACTATTTGAGAAAGCTACTCACTTGAGGATCAAAGTAATATAGACAGTCACCTCTTTTTCCCTCCTAGTTTGAAATTCTATGTCATTCTATATTCTCTCTGTAAATAAAAGCATCAAAGAACAAAGGAAAACAGATTTTTTTAAAGAGGTGTAACTTTTCTTATAGGTTGCTCTCATGGAAGTATTCTTTAAAATAATAAATAAAATAATTTCAAGTGGATCATGAAGCCAAAATTCCAGTTGATCAGTCACCAAGTATTTATTAAGCATTTACTATTTCTCAGCAGGTATCGAGCTATACACATAAAGTGAAACAATCAATACTCACAAGGAACTTATCTTCTAATGAGAGAGACCGCAACTACATAATACATGCATACATAAGTTTATGCATATATATACATGCATATATTTATGTGTATATACAGAATAAATATAAAGAAAATAACTACCACAAGAACAGGATTGAGGAGGAAGTATATTCAAGGTACAGAAGATTACCAGTATAAACAATCCTGGGAAAAGATGGTTTTTAAAAAGAGACTAGAACTTTTAGCAGGCTTTCATGCTTGTTAAATGATTCATATAAAAAAATTTCTCTTTGGATTACCATATTTCCTCATGTATAAGACACACCCTTTTTTTTGAAAAATTTGTGGTCTAAAAACTGGGAGCATCTTACACAGTGGTTATAGATTTTTTTACTTGCATTTCCTACTTTTTTACACTTGTTGTCTGTGCTCATTGTTTTGTATTTGTTACTGGTATAATGGGGTTACATTTTGCCACATTCTGCCCAGAAACGGCTCCTAAAAAGATTTTCAAACAGTGCTAAATTCAAGTTCAAACTGATCCAGTTTGCAAAAGTGAATGGAATCGTATTAATGAACATCAGTTTGATCCCCCTCCAACTGAGAAAGCTACAGGAAGAAGAAACCCTGGAGGCAAGTCAGCAAGATGGCCTGATTTTGAGAGGGAATTGAAGATCTGGACTGAAGAGCAAAAGCAATTGGAATTCCTGTGTCTGTAAAGATGGTCAGCATGAGGCAAGAAGAATTGCTAATGACAAAGAAATAACTGATTTCAAAGGAGGACACAATTATTGCTTCTGGTTTATGAAATGGAATGGATTAAGTGTGTGTCCATGCACCAGACTTGCCCAGGGAGTGCATGTGGTCAACCACAGACCAGAGCACAGGCAGGAGAGCAGTTAGAGCTTCACCTAAGACAGTGATTTGTCATCAAACACAGATGAGGATGAGTTAATGGATGGGAGTTTTAACAGTTATAAGGAGTTATATGAATCTGATGAAGAAAAAAACTTGAAAAAAACTTGAGTTTAATAACTTCATGTAATATATTTTTTTCAAATTTCAGGTGTCAAAATTAAGGTGTGTCTTATACATGGGAGTGTCTTATACATGGGGAAATATGGTATATTTTCTGGAAGGAAATTTCATTTTGTGAAGAGGAAGAATTTATTTATGGAAGAACAGAGTGACAAATTTCTTTTTCTATCAACAATTATTCAGTACCTACTATGTGTAAAATATTATTTGGACCCTGGTTAGACTTTTTTTAATTCTTGTGGTTTTTAATTCTTATTTCTATCCTTCAAAAGATCCATGATTTCACTAGAGTCTCCACCAATGAAGACTGCAATTCCTCCATTCCCAGCAAATGGTTTAGAAGATAATAGCTGAAGCTAAAATATTTTATCACCTAGTGGCCAGACTACTAGCTATAAGCATCTATGAAATTAGCTAGACTAATTCTTGGACAATTAACTGCTAGGTCACTGGGCTTAACCTTTTGAGGTCTTTTGTGAGTATATGTGAGTAGGGGGGGAGGGGGAAGCTGTACTTCACTGGTAGAGTATTCAAGAAGTAATAACTAATTAGACTTAAGATTGTAATGGAGTATTGCCTTTAAGTATTTCAAGGATTGTCACAGAGAAAAGGGATTAGTCTAGTTCTGCTTGTCCATAGAAAGCAGAATTATAAGCAATGAGTACAAGCTATAAAGAGGAAAAATTAATCTTGGTATAAATGAAGATGTTTTTAACAATGAGAACTATTTAAAAGTGGAATGGACCATCTTGGGAGGCTAAGTTCTTTCTTATTTTTAGACTCCAAGCAAAACCTGGTCATTTCCAAGTTACCTTTTCGACTAGATGACTGCTCAAATCCCTTCTAATTATGAAATTCTGCTGAGCTGGGAAATCTGTATATAACTTGGGAAGATTATTTTACCTCTGGAAGTCTTAATTTCCTTGTACATTGATTATATAAAAGATTTAAAATATCTGTATTAGACCAGATGCCATCAAAAGAACTTTTCACCTCAAGATATGAAGCTATGAGTGCTCAGAATCTACAAATATTTCTTAGATATGAAGAAATATCAAAATTGTTTAGTGAACTGTAGAAGTGTGGAACTCACTTAACTGATATAATACTATAATTTAACAAAAGGAAGCCTTGATTCAAACAGGGTTAAGTGACTTGCCCAGTGTGGCACAGTCCTGAGGCTCAGCTCTGACTCCAGGTCTGGCAATGTACCCAGCAGATTTAGATTTTGGACAATAAGGGATTCCCATAATTCTTGGGGCCTCAAGAATTCAGGATAAAAACAACAAAAATCATTAATGGATTTGGAAAAAAAGGCCAATGAGAAAAGGTCAATAAGAACTGGATTCATTTGTTTTGCATAAAAAGTTTAAGAAGTTAAGAATTTTCTAATATAGATAGAATATCCTAAGTATCCTGATAAGGATGAGAGCTATAAGAATGAATCTAAACTATAAGAGGTACTTAACTTCAACATCAGAAAGAATAAATATTAAGGTTAAGGTTTGGAGAACACATTACTAAAACAGATTATGGTATGATCCCTTGATTTTTAGGTGAATTTTAGAATCAGTAAGAACAAATAGCAGCAAATGAAGTGATTTATGTTTAGGACTTACTGAATTCTAGGCTGGACTATATAACTTTCTGACATTCAATATAGACCAAACTCTACAAGACTGCTTCATTGTGCTGTTTAGAGGATAAATTTTAGACCATCAAGTGATTTTATGTCTTTTTGTATCAAAAGAATCTATATGTCAATGATTATCATATAGCCATTAAAGTTTTATGGAGTAAACTTCAAAGATTATTTTATCTAGAGAAGGTATAAATATATATCCGTATATATACCTAGAGGGTTTATTGAGATGAACTTTTAACCTGCTACAACCAAAAAGTCAGATTTATTTACCTCTTCATTTTTACCACCAGTACCACAATCACCAGTACTGCTACCACCCAACATTTGTGTCAGGCAGTATACTAAGCACTTTACTAATAATATCCCTAGGAAGTAAGTTCTATTATCATCATCTCCATTTTACAGATGGGAAAACTGAGGCAGACAGATGAGAAAACTATGCAGCTCACATGAGGACATAAAGCAGATGTTCGAATTTAGATTTGAACTCAGATTTTTCTGACTCCAAATCTGGCACTTTATCCACTGTACCACCTAGGTACTTCAACTCCAAAACTTTCATTCACTGATAAGAATTTTAGTTAAATATCATTATGATAAACCATGATGAGCCTTATCTACTTCTAGGATGCAACAGAAGCAAGCTGCTATATCTGTACCACAGAGAAAAGATAGCATAGCATAGCATAGCATAGCATAGCATAGCATAGCATAGCATAGCATAGCATGGGGTGGTAAAGTAGAATGGACTATAATGGCAGGTTTGGAAGGTTCCTCACAAAAGTAAAACTAAAGTCACTTTACTGGGGAACAAAGTTTAGAGAATATAAATTACTATGACATTCTAGGTCATTCCTGGCTGGAAGAAAGAATACTGGTCAAATACTGGGCTGTGAGAACAGAAATGCCAGGTTCCCCCTGTGTGTCCCATCATCCTTTTATACCCCCTGCCAGTGTTCAGGTGAAGAGTTGAATGTATAAGATAGGTATCAAAGATAATTTAAACCAAGATGCATCAAATAATAAATTTAAATTATCAATTAAATTCAATTAAGGTAGAATCTTAACTGTTCATTGATTCTTAAAAACCTGACAGACTCAAATAATTGTTAAGAACTTAAAATGGAGAAAGGTTCTAATATGTCATAAAAAAGGTAACAAAAAGTCTTTTTTTAATAGACTAGGATCAAATAGAGGACAAAACTTGCCTTTTTGATCTATGCAAATAAACTTCTTTAAAATGTCAGAGATATTAGAAAGTACGAAGTCATTGTTACTAAAAAGTATATATATTGAGAATTTGATGATTTAGCAAATTAGTTATTAATACTCAAACTTTACTGAATGCTAATTTTATGACATTATATGAGTAATAGCATATTTATCATAAGTTGAGGATCAATTTTCAATAAATTAGCATCTAAAGTACATGTTTTGTATGATTTAGCAACAATAAGAAGGGTGTTCTTCCTGATGTCAATTCTGCTAAAATCCAGGAGAAAATATGGATTTCTAAATCCTTCTGGCCAAACTCATCTTCTTTGGGGGTGATAAAATCAATTAACCTTGCAAAAGGAAGGTTAAAAGAATATCTATGTACTTTATTCTCACAGCATGTGAGAGAATGGACAGAAGTTATGAGTGATCTGCTGCTGGGGTTCAGGGAAAGCACATACCAGCAGATGATCAGCTCTCTAACTAAAATTTGGCAAAGAAACATTCTGCGGTTTCTTCAGATGACAGCATCATAATTCATTTAACCCCTCTACCTCTTCAAAAAAGGCCAAAACCTCATAGGAAATGTGAGCATTGACATTTCTACCCAGGATCAAAAATTGACTATTTTGCAAAAAATTGAAAACAAAACAGCTAATATTATATAAATATATATATATTTTTTATACACACACACACACACACACACACACACACACACGATAATGTGTTGAAAGAAGTCAGCTGCTGAACTGATCAATGACATAATCTGTCATTTTTTTCATATTCTGAGGGATAAGATAAAAATGAATATGTTTGTTCTGGCAGATACTCATGCAAATATAATAAAAACCAAGTAAGTGTTATAGATCTTTCTTGCATCAATTTACAGATTTTTACCCCAAAGATTTATACTGAACACTGGTGCTTTTAACTCTAAGTCTGATTACACTTTTAGCTGATTTTCAGGCTGTTAAAAACTAGCTTAAGGGCTATCTAGAAGATAGGATTTCTGTGCTTTCTAAAAAATGCTAAACCTTCTTTATCACTTTGTATTCAGTCATGAACTCAGCTGCACAAGCCAAACGTAAAGATTTTATGGGCCAATCCATCATGAGAATTCGTGAACAAGAATACAAGTCTACTCATGCAGGCACTAAGAATGATTTCCATTTTTATGAATGAAAAAGAGCCCTGCATAAACATTCTTTATTTAAAGTTTAAAAAGAAGGAAGATGAAAAACAAAATGGAGACATTTTTATTTTATATGTCATTATCTTGTAAGAGGGGTTTAGTAAGGACTGTGGTTTATAAGATTCCCAGGATAGTACTTCCTTCTTTGCATTAAGTACATCAATGAAATTTATGTCTTCTGACCTAATACTAGATGCCAAAAAGTACAACAGCAACAGCTTTCTGGAAAAATTAATTTAAAATTATGATGTTAACAAAAGTACTTTAGGAAGCCCCTAGAATTGACATGCATACAGATGTACATGTATTTAGAGTACCAGGATCAAGTTATCTGAATATAGCACTTGAAATATACTTTGAAAATAATTCAATGATACATATTTTATTTTTCTCCCCTGTCACTTTGTGAATTTCCAAATTAAAGCATATCTATGTATAATATTAAATTTAATAGTATCCAAATCCTGGTACTTGAATTAGGAATAAAAAAACCCCAACACACCTTTTCATTTTTCTTTGGCTAAAATTAAAGAAAAAAAAATAGTTAAATTATTTAGTGTGAAAATGATTAGGGTAAGCACCTTGGAGAGAAGAAAAGGCCTCAGATGCTGCACGTACAACATTTTCTGACTCTGATGAAAGGAAGGAGGCTGTGATGCAGTTAATCCACTGGTAACCATTTGGAGATTTTTCCGAACACTCTAATTTCTTACCTGGAAAAGAGAAATCCAAAAGAATTAGATTAAAACTTAATTAATAAAATATTTCAAAATAAAATGCCCAGAAAAATGTCACATCTTAAAATAAATTTTTTGTTAGAATATCATACTAAATCACAAATTTATCCACTCAAAGACTGACAATACAATATAGTCAATATTTTAAAAATATTTCAAGTTTTTTTGTTTAAAATATAATTTTACAGAATTCCATTGTAATCTAACAGGTGAAAATGACAAAGCACAGAAGTGAAAGAAGGTATTAAAAATAAAGTTTCTTAATTTAAAATATAGGATTAAAATTATTTTAAAAATCTGCCCCAAATCTAGAAGTAACCACTTGAGAGTTTTGCTAGGAATAAATAATTATTTTCTTTTTTTCTAAGTACCAAGACACTGTGATATCTGCAAAAATCAGGTTTGCATTACTGCATATATATATATATATATATATATATATATATACATATTGCCTCAAAAATCAAAAGATAGTAAATAATCAGAAATCCAGAATTCTCCATTTATGAATTAGTTTTGCTACATGAACAAGCATTACATTAGGAGAAGTGAATTAAGAGGTTAATTTATGCAACTACAAATTCAATTATATTTTGGAGAAATTCAATTCCAAAACTATTCACAATAAGAGGATTAATTAACTGAGAGAATTCTAGAATTAAAAAGAACTTTAGAGATCATCTAATACAACCATCATTTTTCAGTTTCCCATGTGAAACACAGAGAACATAAGTAATTTTTTGACAAGGTTATTAAGTACTAGAGCAAAATTAGAAATCAATTTTGTTTCAATGATCTTTTTTATGTAACATATTATCTTCCATATTACCATGCCAATACTGAAAAGAAATCAATTACTGCATTTAACAATAAGTTTTGTAATAAAGTAGGCAAATTTCCAAAAGTTCCAAAATTTGCAGGTGATTTTTCCCCTGACTTTTGTAAAACTTCCTTGCAAAACAAGGAAGACTGGTTTTTTCAAACTTTTAACCAAGTATCACTTTTTTTTTAGGTTTTTGCAAGGCAAATGGGGTTAAGTGGCTTGCCCAAGGCCACACAGCTAGGTAATTATCAAGTGTCTGAGACCGCATTTGAACTCAGTTACTCCTGACTCCAGGGCTGGTGCTTTATCCACTACGCCACCTAGCTGCCCCTCAAGTACCACTTTCAAATAGGTTTCTCACTACCTTAAAAAAAATGAAGACAATTCATATTCAAAAAAGCAAATATTCACCACCTAACTACAAGTTTAATCCATCTAATTTTAAAATTGTCCACATATAGAACATATGCACAAATAGTGTGATCAAATTTAGTTGGAAATAGTTTATTGGAATCATTTTTGTTGACTTGGGTATATTTTTCACTTTCCAAAAGTTGAGAATTGATGGGTTTTTTTTTTTTGTTTGTTTTTGTGGGTAGATTTGGGAAGATGGCTTAAATAGTAACCCAAAGGAAAAGCAGTAGGGTAACACCTGCACACATGTTATAAGTATATATTTGTTTATATAATACATATACATGTAAGACATGGAATAACATATGAAATGAAGCAAACAAGAATAGATTAGTAAACAGCTAAATATAAGCAATTAACATATAAACTCACAGTACTGTAAAAATGGGGGATGCAATGATGTCCAGATGGGAGGTGGGATTTCATCCTGGTTGTTTTCTTCTGCTATAGCAGAAATATGATCCTCATTACATTCCATCTCACATGAGCAATTAATTGCAAAATGTTTGTCTGGAGATGTCAACTGCTGGGGGATTATGCAGAAGATGAGACAGAAATGATACATCAGGAAATTAATAAAAGCAAATAAAGCTAAAATGGTAAATATTATGAATAGAAAATGCAAAAAGAAGAGTTTCCATGGTAGACATGTAATACTTGGCAAATGGAAAGAAGTAGATTTTAGTATTATAATATTGGTAATGGCAGATAAAATAATGAAAGCAGCACTAGTCTGTAATAATGCAATATTGTTGTTACTCAGACATTTTCAGTTTTTTCCTTACTCTTCATGACCTCGTTTGGGGTTTTCTTGGCAAAGATACTGAACTAGTTTGTCATTTCCTTCTCCATCTCATTTTACAGATGAGAAAAATGAGGCAAACAGGGATAAGTAACTTGTCCAGGGTCAGATCACTAGTAAGTGTCTTAGACCATTGTGAATATGAGTATTCCTCACCTCAGACCTAGCATTCTATCTGTTGTGCCAATGCCTTATTACATGCTCTTTATACAACAGGGATCACACAGAAAGCTATCATTCAGAGATGAGAAGTAGAAAATCATAAAGCATCTTGTTAGTAATTATGGACCAGAGTGGTTATCTTTTGGGCTTGGGGTCATTTTCCCTCTTTATTCAAGGAATTCTATATTTAGTTCATGCTCTTCCTATCCCCCTTATCCTTGTTTTTATATAAAAGGACCTTAATGTCCTAGTGCTTTAATTTCCTCAAACTTTATGACCTGATCCTCCATTCTATATTAGGCATGCATAGGAATGGTCATATCTTTGATTGTGCCATCATCCACAAGTTTTCTACTTCCTTTCTGAAATTCTCTTATGTGATTATAATCTCTCATTGCTCCATGGATTTAATATTTATCTTCACCTGACCTCCAATCCCTCCATTTAGAATTTTCTCAAGTCATTATCATCTCTGTTCTGACTTTTCTTTCTTTTTTCTAAATCAAAACACTGTAACCTTACATTTCCCAATCTGTGCTCAATACAAATTTAGATAATTTAACTTCAAATGTGTCCTAATTGTAGCAAGTAATCCTTTTACTTCTAATGGATTCTCTATCCCTCCAATCAAGGTATCAATTTCAAACCTTCTCACCTCCCTTCAAATCTTAAACAAATCTTCCCCTCTCAGCTATGGTCCTCATCTGATGCGTTACTGAGATAATAGTTTTTGTTGTGAGCTCCATCTTCTCCCTTTTTTCTCGACCCCCTCATTCTTAATCCTCTTTTCCTAAAATATTTAATGAAAGCAGCCCTTCTCCTTGTCAAAGACAACCCTTTGACATGTGCTATTGATTCTATCTCTGTCTTCTTTTAACAATTTTCCTTCTTTTATGCTTTATGACTATATACTGGTTCTTTAACTGCTACCTACAAATATACTCATATCCACCCATCTTTAAAAAAAAAAACATTGGAAGGCCTTATTGTTTCATCAAGTTATCAATAGTATCTATGCTTCCATAGCCAATCTCCTAGAAAAATGATTTTTCACTTCACTCAACATTCTCTTCCTGTTCTTCAACCTTTATCATTTTAATTTTTTTTTAGATTTTTTTTTCAAGGCGATGGGGGTTAAGTGGCTTGCTCAAGGCCACACAGCTAGGTAATTATTAAGTGTCTGAGGTAGGATTTGAACCCAGGTATTCCTGACTCCAAGGCCAGTTCTCTATCCACTACACCACCTAGCTGCCCCTGTCATTTTAATTTTGACAATTATTCAACTGGCACTTTACCCTCTAAAGTTATCAATATTCCCTTAAATGACAAATTTATTGAACTTTTCACAATCAACAATCCTCTTTTCTTCCTGTATACTTTATACTCTGCATTTTCATGATACCACTCTCCTATATATTTGACTACTCCCAAAGTTTTTGCTGGATTTTCATAGAAATAGCTTCTTTTAATTGTGTAAAATTTAATTTTAATTAAGGGCTCCATCCTGGGCCTCCTTTTCTCTACATTTTCTGACACTCATCATTTCCCCCAGGTTTACTCCCACAGTTATCTCTTTGCAGAAGACTCAGATCTACACATCCGGTTGTAATTTTTTTTTCAAGCTTCAGTTCCACATCAAAAACTGTTTATTAAACATTTTAAACTTGGTGTCCCATAAACATCCCAAACTCAAATGGTCTAAAATAGAATTCAATTTCTCACTCTCTCTCTCTCAGTCCATGTAGTTCAACAGTTGACAAAGCTTGCTGCATTGTCAACAATATTTCCCATATTAATGCTCCTTCTTAGTATTGACCTAGTTATTCACTCCTTAGTTCAGGTTCTCTTACTTGGACTATTACAATAAGCACCTAATTAGTCTTCTAATCAAGTCTCTCCTAGTCTAATTCATCTTACACAGCCATTAAATTGATTTTTCTAAAGCATAGTTTTAACCATGTCACTTTCCTATTCAATAAATTCCAGATGCTCCCTACTGCTTCTAGGATAAAATGTAAACACCTCTCTTTGCTTATTAAAATAGTCCTTCAAAACCTGACCCCAATCTACCTTTCCAGTTTTATTATTCCCTGCACTCTATAACCTCGCTGAACTGGTTGTTATGCTGTTCCTCATATAGGACTTTCCAGTTCTCAAACCTTTCCTTCTCTCAGTGTTTTTGTCCAGACCATATTCCTTGATCCATCCCTAGAATGCAACACCTACTCAGTTTCATTTCTTAGAATTCCTTTCTTCCCTAAATACTGGGCTCAAGTCTTAGTAGACTAATTTAAGTAGACCAACTTCTACATGAAGTCTTTTCTTATTTCTTTTGTTGCTTGTGGCTTGCCTACTAAATATAAAAGTTTCTATTTTCTAATATTTATATGGATTTTAGAATGTAAACTGCTTGAGAAGGGATGATCTTATTTTGTCTTTGCAGTTCCTGAACATAGCATAGTGCCCATTATAAAACTGGAACTTAATAAATAAATGTGTGTTCAACTATATGCTATGCCAAGCCATTATAAGAAATACACAAGTACCATAATTAAAACAAATATATCCAAAGAGATAAATTATGCATCACAGTGAATAAAGTGCCTTGAGTCAAGAAAACTTACCTTCCTGAATTCAAATCTGGTCTCAGCCACTTACTAGCTATGTGACCCTGGGTAAATCACTTAACAGTCTGTGTGCTTCCTCATCTAGAATATTAGCTGGTGAAGGAAATAGCAAACCATTGCTGTATTTTTGCCAAAAGAACTCCAAATGGGGTCATATAGTATTGGACGTGACTGAAAAATGGCTGAACAATAACAAAAGGGGATAAAAGAACTTAGAAGACTGGTTATTATCTATAAAATAATGAATTTATTTTTCTTCCATGTTTTCTGTCCTGAAATACCAAGCTTGGTTTCAAACTACTTCAAAGATTTAATGTAAACTGACTCCCAATTTTTAATTCCTTTTACCTTAAATCCATCAAATTTTATACCTTTAAAGAATGGTAGGAGAACTGATATGATATCCTGTAAACTGTAGAGGATTGTGATTCTGAGTAATGTGTAATTTTCACAATAAAGAAGCAGATCTACAGATAAACTTGAAAGATCTCTTAGTTTTTTTTGAATATATAACAATTTTTCATTATAATAAAGAGCTTCCAGGAGGGAATGCAGTTTGATATTTTTGTACCTCATGATCTTAAGAGAGTTGCCTGAGAGTACTAATAGATTAGTAAACTTGCTAGAATGTGTCAATACCATAACTCAGAAATAAATATTACTATTTCAAATCATCACTTGTGCTCCACAATGAAGTTTGAATGAAAGCAGGAAAACTCACATAGCATACAGTTTTTATAGTAACAAAACTCGAGGGGTGCAATCAAATTTGTTCTCTTCAAACTCTGAAAGTTTTCTTTTAAATTTAGGTTCTTATCTCTATTTTAGTGATTCTCGTCACATATTCAAAGTGTAAATCCTTCTTTAATGTATACAAAGAAAGTTCTCAAATTGCTACATAAATTACTCTATAGCACCCTACTGCAGAAAACATTTATGGATTGGTCATTTGCCCTTTCTGAATAGTGAAGGAGGGAAGGAGGTAGCTCTGTATCTTGTAAATACTATTATCTTCAACCATTGATAACTTGGAGTAAGCTATCTAACTGCATTCTTAGGAAATAGAATAATAATCTCTGAGTACTATTTTTTAAATGTCCAATGAATTATAGTCTAATAACTAAATAAGTTATTTATTTAGTTATTAGACTAAACCACTCCTTGCAATTTTATTTTCAAGGTCTTTCCTCATGCCCACGGAATGAAGCTGCCCACAAT
This sequence comes from Macrotis lagotis, assembly GCF_037893015.1. Classification (NCBI taxonomy): domain Eukaryota; kingdom Metazoa; phylum Chordata; class Mammalia; order Peramelemorphia; family Peramelidae; genus Macrotis; species Macrotis lagotis. The sequence goes on from NC_133661.1 coordinate 193,724,462, forward strand.
AATAAACACTGTTACAAGAAGATAATTTTACTACTTTATAGTTATTTATATACACTCAGAAAAATTATTTCAAAAACACACGTGTACATATATAGATGTGAATTTAAAGAAGAATGATTTGAAAAACTACAGATGGAAATCAATTTCATCATTGTTATATCAAATGCATAGCAACCTTATGTTCAATTGAATATTTCACAAAATACAAGGAAGAACAAAGTGGTCATTTGCTAGTCTGGAATAAAATCAATGACATTAGATAATTTTAAAAATCAATGACAATAGATAATTTTAAAGTTAGCTTTGACAAAAGGAAGCAAAGCCAAAATCAATTCTAAAATCAAAAGAGAATAAAAAAAATCTCTTTCTACCCTGTAATCTGATTTGTCTACCCAACAATCTATTTACTTGAAAAATTCAAAGGAAGGAGACAGACTAACTAGAGTTATACAGAGATTTTAACTGTTACCATTCCATATGTTTAATAACAATTATTTTTGTCTAATGCAGGCTATGCTTCCCACAGCAAAGCCTGAGGTCAACTATAATGATGTATTTCCAACACCAAAATCTGTCATACTAAAATGTGTATATAATTTGGAGAGGTTTATGATCTCAGTTCATGATAAAGGGTTAGAAGACAGACTATAAGAGTAAAAGCTCTAAGAAGAAAGGACACTGATTTCAAAAAGGAAATGCAAATGGTCAATAGGTAAGGATATTTTAAAAATAAATGTTCTCTGTTTTTAGAAAAATGTTTGCTTCAGTCTGAAAGTTCTCTTGTAAGCAATAGAACTGACCTCTGGCTTATAATTATACTTGGGTCAAAAGTCTAAACTAGAAATTCAAAATGTACATAAAAGTCTGGCTTTAGAAGGAAAGGAAAGGAAAGGCTCCAGTTAAGTGAAGACTCTATGTTTGAAAGTTCTCAGGAAAGGCTCAATTACAACTCCCTCATTCTTTTCAGAAAAGTAATTCTAACAGAAAGGTCACTCCCTAGGAGAGGTTCAAGAGGAAGTTAATAAGAAAATCTATTGCAAAAAAGGTCTAATGTTCTTTGACTGGACTTACTTTAGCTGAGTGGAAGAAATGATCAGATGATAAAAAACAGAATGGTAAATTACTTTTTTTTATGTGAACTAAATGAACAAGTAAAGTTTGAAAAGTAAATTAAAGATAGGGAAATGACATGTGATTGTATATTATGCATTATATATATATATGTATAGGTATATGTACATGTATAAATCAATCCTACACAACTGTTCCTGGGTTAAAATTCAATAGAATTTTACTCCAAATTTTATTTGGTTACCTTAGAGCCGTATGACGCTTCAAATAAATTTCATTTGGCAAGTTAAGACTTTTTAAAAAAAGTTTATGTAGACCTTAATTGTGACATTAGTATCTAATGACAAAAATTTTGTTCATTAATGAATTGTTAAAAGAGTCCAAATAAATTCTTATATAAAAAGAGTAAGTGCCCAGTTCTGAGATTATTTTAATACTTAGGCTGTACCACAACACCATAAACTGACATTTAAAAGTAGAATGTTTATTTTAAGAAATATTAGACATTTTTCCTTTAAAGTATTGAGAAAACTTGATTAAATTCAATTAACATTTATTAAGCTCTTACCAAGAACTAAGATAGACAAAAATAAATCCTTGTCTTTGTGAACCTCATTTTTTTAAATTTTTTTGTGTGAACTTCATTTTACTTGAGGATACCAGAGTTATACAAGTAAGGAAATACAAAGTCGATGCAAAATAATTCATAGTAGTTTCAAGAGAAAGAGGAAGCTGATAATTTGGGGGGATAAAGAAAGGTCTTGTGTAGAAAATGATTCTTGAGCTATCCTTAAAGGAAGCCAGAGATTTTATGATACAGATGAGGAGGTAGTGTATTCCAAATATGGGGAAGAATGGTCATTTGTACAAAAGAATGGATGTCACAGAGAGCTAGTAGGATATTCTGATTGTAATAGAAGGTAGCTGAAGAAGACTAATATGGAATAAGACTGGGAAGTAGGTGAGAAATCATATTGTGAGTCTTGAAATATTAAGCTAGGATACTGCATTTTATCCTATAGCTAGAAATACTCTCCTTGGTATAAAATGTTCTTCAGTTCTCTAATGGACTATAGCCTCACTGATGAGATTATGTTTTATAGTGGTATAGAACACAATCCATCCTATTTTTTAATTTACTAACTCTTGTCTATGTCTTCTCATATCGCCCATAAGGTACTTAGTTATTAGCAAAATAAATAATATATGTAAAGTACACTTTGTAAAATTTCAAGTGTTATGTGAATGTAAGCTGCCATTAATATTATTATTACCTGAAGACCTTTTCCTAAGTCTTTTAAAATTATAGTATAATAGGATCTTAGATTTAGAGCTGGAAGGAACCTTAAAAGTCACCTAACACAACATTTTCTTGTTATAAAGATACTATAGATGAGAAAGGCTAAATTATTTCCTCAGATAATATCTGAGATTAGATTTGAACTCAGATTTTTCTTGACTCAAAATATGGTATATTCACTACATAATCAATGTATGAAGTTATTCTTCAACTCTACTTACAAAACCTAATAACATGTTTATATAGCATACATCTGTTTTTATGCCTATCCTGTTAGAAATCAGAAATCACCAAAGTTATATTTGAGACTGTTATCTATCATGAAATTTATATGATCTAAACATGCCTGGAAGATAGTGCCCTTTAAGATTGTATCTGGGTCTAGTGAGCTAAATTCTTTTTTATAATTAATGACATAAAAAAGTACAATTTTATCTGCACAATATAGCTAACTTTGTGTCTAAGCTATATGTTTAAAACTGCCCTAAGACTTTTGGGAGCACCTTGCATTAACATAATTTGTGAAATTCTACATGTTCTTTTCTCATATTTTGATGATAAATGTAGAATATTTTTATGATTTTATAAATGTGATAAAATAGACATAAGGGTCAATAGTCATTGATGTCATCTCAATCACAGTTTGATAATGTTACTAATTGATTTTTCTCTAACATTTGCTATTTTTCCCTCTTTCAAATATTTTGAGTCAATTCCTCAGTGCCATAAAATTAATCCTAATTAAGGACAACTCTAGCATGAATTTCTTCTATGCACAGTATATTTTATTAGTTTAGGCTGCTTATATTGTTTTTTATCTTCTGTAGTGCTCTACTTCCTCTTATAGCAAGCATATTAAAGACTGAGATGCTAGCATACAAATCTATCAATAGCAATGAAGAAAATTGTTATAGAGACACTGAATTCAATTTTTTAGTTGTTATTCTACTTCCAGATTAATCTATGAGCTACTTTAATCTGGCAATTGACCAAGTTTTGGCAAACTCACGTTTCACTCCATTGTTTTTTGTTATGATATGAGGTATTATTTTTAATCTTTCATCATGCTCTTCCATAACATTTTGTAAATGCATTTATATTAGAAACCTGTATTGTCTCTCCTCATCAGGTATCTTCATTAGCTATAGAGAATAAATTTTGAGATTGTTTCTAGGTTCTTTTGGTATTGCTGTAGCAACAGCTTAACCTTAAATGTCCATAAGAAATGTTGACAGTCTCTTTGATTATTTCATTTCCCATTTCATTTTTTCCTTTGATGACTTGTTTAAATAGATCATACCGGAGCTCTTGTGTTTGCTTGCTTGCTATATTGCTTCTTTATTTTCCCTTCTAGTTTGTTATAATTTTGACCTTTGCTTTAACAGGGCAATGACTTGACTCTTTAGAGACAGATGATTCAGAGGATTCCTGAAGTAGTTACTAGTCACTTACTATTGGTTGCTAGGAAAAAAAAATCTTTTAAAACACGTTCCCCTTGCATTTAGATGATTCATTCACATATTGGCACAATATAAATCTTTGTGATATTATATTCTTGGAGAAAGTATTACTGGTATGTAATAGTAAAGTTTTTGTGCAGTTCTTGAGACTGGACTTTTGTTTTCTCAGTCCTAAACCATATATTTTGTTGAACACATACCCATACATTGAAGATGACTGAGATAGGTATTCACACAGAATCTAATAATTTGAGGTACTTCCCCTTCAACAAAAAGTCTATTTAAAGATCTGTAAGTTAGAGGGACCCACAATCTTTTAAGAGAGCTCATTCTACTTTGTGAGGGTTCTAATTGTTAGAAAATTTCTCCTTAAAACAAGACTGCTTCTCATTACTCCTACTCATTATTCATTACTGTTCAAGGGGGAGAGGAGAAGAAAAGAAAGTCTAGTGCCAGTACTACTACTACTACCATTTCTACAAGTATCTGAAGACAGTTTTGTTCCCTCTAAAACTATTTTTCTCTAGGCTAAGATTCTGTTCCTTTGATTGATGCTTGTATGGCATCTATTCTACATCTCTCAGCATCCTGTTGATCTCTTCTGTCTTCTAACTCATATCCCTCCTAAAAAATCTGATATTTAGAAATGGGCAAAATTCTCTAGACATGGTTTTATCAAGTCATATGTCACTGAAATTTTTATATCTCATTCATGAAAATGAAACTTAAATATGACATGTCATATGAAGCCTTCCATAATTTTCCTTACCTCACATAGTATTTTATTTTGTAGCTCTCTAGTGAACATATCATGCAATATTGTGTGTCATAATTACCCATATTTGTGTCCTTTCTTTCCTAAAAGGTGAAAATTCCATAAGGGTATGGCCCATATCTTATACCTAAACTTTGTATTTCACCCAGTGCCTAGTATTCTCTGGAATACCGTTAGAAATTAATAAAGGTTTGTTTTAAGAATGAATAAATTATGAACAATTGAAGAAAATTAAGTACACATAAATAGCACATTTGTTTGTTCGGTTGTTTTTCAGTCATTTCAGACTCTCCATGATCCTATTTGGGGTATTCATGGTAAAGACATTAGAGTGATTTGTCTTTTTCCTCCAACTCATTTTATAGAGGAAGAAACTGAGGCAAGTCAGTTAAGTGACTTGATTTGCATCACACAGCTTGAATGCCAGAAGATGAATCTTCCTGACTCCAGGTCCAGGACTCTATTCACTGGGCCATCTAGCTGTCTCAAATAATATATAGGTAAGTATTAAGGATAAGGACAGGGATTGCATTTGTGTGATTTATTGGTGTGGGGAACTTGTGGATGAAAAAAATTTCTCTAACAATTATTTAATTGGCATTCTTTCAGCAACTTAAAATCTTAAACAGTTATGAAGGACATTTAGAGATTGTGTCTCTACCAGGATCTAACCAGAGTCACAAAGCAAGTATGTGTAGGAGCTATTACTAGAACAACAAGGGCTTCTTGTCTCTAACATAACATTTCTAACTAACTATACTATCTATAAGTAAAAAATAAATATAAAAAATATATCTAATAAAATAAAAATATAATATATATATAAATAAAAATAAATATTCCAGTAAAGGATTAATGACAACTGCCAACCTGAATTCCATAATCACTGTGCTGGAGAATATAATAATTTGAAAACAAAGGAGAAAAATGATTCATTAATGGAAGCATTTTAGATTATACTTTTTCAAGTGATGATTTTTTTTACAAGGCAATAGAGTTAAGTGACTTGTTCAAGGTCACACAGCTAGGCAATTATTAAGTGTATGAGGTTAAAAATTTGAACTCAGGTCCTCCTGACTCCAGTGCCAGTGCTCTATATACTGTCCCACCTACTTGCCCCTCAAGTGATGATTTTAGACAAGGAAACAAATGAAACTTTATTATATTATCAAAATGAATGCTATTAACGAAATGAAATTTATATTTCTATCTAGTAAATTATCTCTCAAAAGTTATCTAGAAATTAACTTTCTTACAACTTTTGTATTTTTCTATCTTTTTTTTTCATTTTCTATGTTATCGAGCAAAGAAACACAGGTCTATTCAGTTCTTATGCAAAAAAGCATCTTGAAGTTTCAAAGCAATGTAGTAAACCATAAAAATGAATAAAATTTATTCTCCTTGAGGCAAAAGGATTCATTGAGCTGACATAAAGAATCTAAAACAAGTTTCTGATTTCTCTTTTTAGTTAAACAAGAAAGGACCTATCTGAAAAATATGTACACTAGAAAGGCAAAGGAAATGATGGTTTCTATTTTCATAGTAATAAGAAACACTAGGTAAAATTGCTGAGTGAATATAAAATTCAATTCAAATAATATAAAATTATCACTTATAAAACAATATGAAACACTGCATAAACAAATAATGTAAGGAACATCATCTATCTATGTTGAAAACTTTAGAGCAAAACAGATCTGATATCTTTTGAATTCATTCATGAGCACCAATTAGAATTGTAGAAAGATATTCTAATAAAACATTCTTTTATGGCTATAAAAATGAAACATAAAAAACTCTACAATAGACACATTGAAGATGAAATAACACTCCATGGATCTGGTTGGTTTTTTTATAATTTCATGAAATAAACTGATACTAATCTCTTTAAAATTATGCCTACAATTATAACTAATTTCTAAAAAATAGAATTCAGTCAATAAGTTTCATCTCAAAGATGTCAATCAACAATTGTGATAGATTTTTATGAAGGAAGAATTAAAAAATTTGAGTTATTCTGGCAATATACAGTCCTAAAAATCTTTTTTTCTCCTGTATATCTTAGTTTATCTTTGTTGGGCTATACTTTTTAAAGGACTGTGGGCAATGATTGTGTTCCTTTTTTGTAGAATTTTTAATGTATCAAATAACTAATTTCATCAATATGGGAAATTTTCTTACTGATATGGACCACAATTCCATCTGTAATTTAGTAGCAGATGTTATTTGAGAATAACTTGAGTAAAAATTTATCCCTCTGAAGCCATGTTGATGACACAGGAATTTTCAAATATTTTCAAACAGCAAGGATTGTGCATAGGATACAAGAATTATTTTGACAACTACTTTAACTTTAAATTAAATTGATTGGATTATTAGTACTAGTAACTCTAATAATGTTGAATAAATGGATGATGTCTGAAATAACTGAATGTTATGTTCAAAATTGTTCTACTATTGTTTATGGTTACGGTAAATAAATGATAAAATCTCTTTCACTTCTTTATAATATTTATATAAATATATCTCATATAATAGCATGTTGCAAAACATTTGATAGTTTTGAAGGGCAAAAATTCCAGAAAGTGAATGAAGACTGGGTTATAAGACTGAAATACCATTTCCTGACAATGTGAGTAAATGTTAGCAAGAAATAAAACAAATTAATCTGAAACAAAATGGTTCCAATACTTTTTTTCCTTGGGGAATTTAAAAGAAAAAACAAAATATTTTTCTGTTCAAGTACCAAGGATGATTAATTCCTATTAGCAAAGTTTGAACTTCATTTCCATGAGCTTTATCTCATAAAGAATATAATAGCTTCTTACAAGATGGTGGAGAACTTCTTGCAAGATGAAGGAGTTTCTTGCAAGATGGTGAAGAAAAGCCAGGCATTGTCCTAAGGTCTCCTGAACTAATATGAATTTTTTTCCTCAGAACTAATATGAATCAAGCCTGATAACAGAATCTAGATCCACAAAACAGAGAACACAAGAGAAGAACATCTCCCAACAAGGTCTGTCTCAGGGGAGCAAGGATGAGCTGGGGGCACAGAGCAGAGAGCCAGCCCAGAGGTGGCCTGGGACTAACCTGAGAATAGTATTGAAGCTTTGACAATGTGAGTGGTGGGCAGGGGAGCTCCAGTGAGGTTGGAGGGAGAGGTCAAGCACAGCAGGTTGGAGAGTTCAAGAGTGAGGCTAGACATCACTTTGGTCAATTCATCTGGTCTGGAAGACCAGGCCTGTGAGCCCCATGTTTTCAACAGAGTCCCTGGGTTTCCATTTGAGTCCTTCCCCCACCCCCAATCCCTTTGGGAGAAAGTGACTCTTTCCAGAACAAGCATAGTAACATGCCCCCCCCCCCTTTTACACACACACACACACACACACCCACCACAGGCTCAGGTGTGGACACCAGATCTCTCTTACTACTGAGTGAAGAATAAGGAGATTATTCCAGTATAATCCAGATCCTGTTGACTGCCTTACCCCCACCTAGGCCTATGGAGCAAGCCACAAATCACTCAAAGAGACACTTGAGAGAACAAATAGCACCTCCTATTGGCCAGCCCACTGGGACTTACTAAGCCCAGTGAGCAAAGCTTCTAGGAATTTCAACACCAAACATCTGTGAACCAGACCCTGCCCAACACAAGAACCTAGGAAAATGAAGAAAAGCCAGAGACAGGAGGGCCCATTGAAAGCTACATTTAGAACAAAGATACTAATTCAGAGACAGCTAGAACTTCTGAGGAGAAAATATTGGTCTCTAGACCAGAAAGACTTCTTAGAAGAGATCAAGGAGGAATTTAAAAATCAATTGGAAAATTTGGGAAAAAGAAATGCAAGAGACAATTCACACCTTGCAAGAAGAAAACAAATCCTTGGAAAATACAACTGGACAAGTGTAAAAAGAAAATAATTTTCTCAAAACCACAATTAGGGAAATAGAAAACTCCTTGGAAAATAGAATTGATCAATTGGAAAAGGAGTTTCAAAAGGTAAATGAAGAAAATTCTTCTCTAAAATAAAAAGAATGGAATCTGTGGAAACTAATGACTTTATGAGAAAACAAGAATCTGTTAAACAAAACCAAAAAATCGAAACAATAGAAGAAAACATAAAATATCTCATCAGCAAAATGAATGACCTAGAGGAATAAATCCAGGAGAGGCATTTTACGAATCATTGGGCTTCCTGAACACACAGGATAAAAAAAAGCCTTTTCAGATTTAGTGAAGGAAAAGGAAAGGAGTAGGCACATTGATGGAGATAATATTCAGAAGAAGAAATATTGGGGAATATGGATAAAATGAAAAAGGGAGAAAAATACAGAGGGAAGATAACATGGAGGGCAATAAAGAGTTAGTAATTATAACTTTGAATGTGAATGAGATGAACTCTCCCATAAAATGTAAGTGAATAGCAAAAAAGGGATTAAAAACCAGAATCCTACAATATGCTGCTTACAAGAAACTCATTTGAAGTAGAGATACACATAGAGTAAAAGAAAAAGTTTGGAGCAGAATATATTTTTCTTCTGCTGAAGTGAAAAAGGTAGGGGTAGCAATCCTTATCTCAGACAAAGCAGTACAAAAAAGATATTATTAAAAGAGATAAGAAAGGAAACTATATCCTTCTGAAAGTTACCATAGACAATGAAGAAATTTCAATACTAAATATGTATGCATTAAGTGATATAGCATCCATATTTTTAGAGGAGAAGCTGGATGAGTTACAGGAAGGCATAGACAGCAAAACTATATGGTGAGAGAACTCAACCTCCCTCTTTCAGATTTAGATAAATCTAACCATAAAATAAATTAGAAAGAAGTTAAGGAGGTAAACAGAATGTAAGAAAACCTAGATGATACACCTTTGGAGAAAATTAAATGGGGATAGAAAGGAATATGCTTTTTGTTCTGCAATACATGGCACTTACACAAAAAATGACCATGTACTAGGGCATAAAAACCTCATAAATGCAGTAAAGCAAAAATAGTGGATACTTCCTTCTTAGATCATAATGTAACAAAAATCATGTGAAATTATGGGTCATGGAAAGATAGACCTAAAACTAATTGGAAACTAAATAACCTCATTGTAAAGACTTAGTGGATCAAACAATAAATTATGAATAGAATTAATAATTTCATTCTAGATAATGACAATAACAGGCAACATACCAAAACTTAATGGGATACAGCCAAGGCAGTCATTAGGTGATATATTATCTTTAAATGCTTACATGAATAAAATAGAGAAAGAGTAAATCAATGAACTAAGCATGCAACTAAAAACAGTAAAGAACAAATTAACCCCCCCCCATTAAATTCCAAATTAGAAATTTTAAAGATTAAAGGAGAAATTAATAAAATGGAAAGCAAGGAAACTATTGAAGTAATAAATAAAACCAAGAGTTGGTTTTATGAAAAAACCAATAAAATTGATAAATCTTTGGTTAATTTGCTTAAAAAAAAGAAAACCAAATTAACAGTATCATAAATGAAAAAGGTGAACTCACCACCAATGAGGAGGAAATTAAAGTAACAATTTAGAATTATTTTGTCAAACTCTATGCCAATAAATTTGAAAATCTAAGTGAAATGGACGAATATTTACAAAAATATAACTTGCCCAGGTTAAATGAAGAGGAAATTAAATACTTAAATAACCATATCTCAGAAAAAGAAATTCTCAGAAGAAACTCCCCCAGAAAAATCTCCAGGATCAGATGGATGCACAAATAAATTCTATCAAACATTTAAGGAACAATTGGTTCCAATTCTATATAAACTCTTTGGAGAAATAGGTGAAGATGGAACTCTGCCTAACTTCTTCTATGACACTAATATGGTACTGATACCTAAACCAGAAAGAGCCAAAACAGAGGAAGAAAATTATAGATCAATTTTGCTAATGAATATTAATGCAAAATAAAACCTTAGCAAAGTAATTACAAGTTAAAAACAGAGAAAGAAAATTATAGACCTATCTCCCTGATGAATATAGATGCAAAAAAATCTTAAATAAAATCTTAGCAAAATGATTACAACAAGTTATCACTAGGATAATATACTATGACCAAGTAGGATTTATCTCAGGAATGCAGGGTTGGTTCAATATTAGGAAAACTGTTAGTATAATTAATTATATCAACAACAAATCTATCAGAAACCATATGATTATATCAATAGATCCTGAAAAAACCTTTGACAAAATACAGCAACCATTCCTACTAAAAGCAGTAGAGAGTGTAGGAATAATTGGAGTGTTCCTTAGAATAATTAGCAAGTGGATTTTTCCTTGGAATGATAAGCAGTATCTCTCTGAAACCATCAACAAGCATTACATGCAATGGGGATAAGCTAGAGGCATTCTCAATAAGATCGGTGTGAAACAAGGAGGCCCATTATCACCATTACTATTCAACACTGTATTAGAAATATTCAGCAATAAGAAAATTAAGAAAAAATAAGAAATAAGAAAATAAGAAAAAATAAGCAAAATTCAGCAATAAGAGAAGAAAAAGAAACTGAAGGAATTAGAATTGGGAAGGAAGAAATGAAACTCACTCTTTGCAGGATGGTATACCTAGAGAATACTAAAAAAATCATCTCAAAAACCTACTAGAAACAATTAGCAACTTTAGCAAAGTTGCAGGATATAAAATAAATCCACATAAATCCTCAGCATTTCTGTATATATATATATATATATATATATATATATATATATATATATATATATATATATATAAAACAACTAGCAAGATACAGTAGCAAGAGCTAGAAAAAGAAATCCCATTTAGAGAAACTTCAGACAATATTAAATATTTGAGAGTTTACCTGTCAGGGCAGACTCAGAAAGTCTATGAAAATAATATAAAAAATTTTCACAAAAAATCAGATTTAAATAACTGGGCAAATATCAATTGCTCATGGATAGGCTGAGCTAATATAACTAAAATGACAATTTTACCTAAATTAAACTTATTTAGTGCCTTATTAAACTTCCAAAAAAATTACTTTATTGAGCTTGAAAAAAATTGTAACTAAATTCACATGGAGAAACAAAAAGTTCAGAATATCAATGGGATTTAATGAAAAAAAGGGCAAAAGAAGGTAGCTTAGCCTTAACAGATCTAAAATTATATTACAGAGCATCAGTCATCAAAACTGTCTGGTACTGGCTAAGAAATAGAGTGGTGGATCAGGTGGAATAGACGGGGCAAAAGAAACAGTAGGAAATGGTTATAGTAATCTGCTGTTTGATAAACCCAAAGATTCCAGCTTCTGGGATAAGAAATCTCTCTTGGATAAAAACTGCTGGGAAAATTGGACATTAGTAGGGCACAAACTTGGATTAGAGCAACATCTCACACCCTATACTAAGATCAGATCAAAATGGATACAGGATTTAGACATAAAAGACAATATTATAAGCAAACTAGAAGATCCAAGAATAGTTTACCTGTCAGATCTATGGAAAGGGAAGGAATTTATGACCAAGGAAGAGATGGAGAACATCATCAAAAACCAAATTAGATAATTTTGATTACATTAAATTAAAAAAAAACTTTTGCAAAAACAAAACCACTGCAACCAAGATCAAAAGAAATGTAATAAATTGGGAAACAATTTTCACAACTAGTATTTCCAAAATTCTAAAATATATAGAAAACTGAGTCAAATTTATTAAAAAACCAATTAAATAGTCAAAGGATATGCAAAGGCAATTTTAAAGACAAGCAAATCAAAGTGATCCATAGTCATATGAAAAACTGTTCTAAATCATTACTGATTTGAGAAATGTCTATTAAAGCAACTCTGAGGTAGCACCTCACACCTCTCAGACTGGCCAATATGATCAGATAGGACAATGAATAATGTTGGAAGGGATGTGGGAAATCTGGGACACTAATACATTCTTGGTGGAGCTATGAACTAATCCAACCTTTTAAGAGAAATTTGTAATTATGCCTAAAGGGCAATAAAAAATGTGTATATCATTTGATCCAGCAATACAACTACTGGATTTGGATCCTGAAGAGATCATGAAAAAGGGTAAAAACATCACTTGAAAAAAATATTCATAATAGCTCTGTTTGTGGTGGCAAAGAATTGGAAATCAAGGGGATGTCCATCAATTGGGCAATGATTTAACAAACTGTGGTATATGTATGTGATGGAACACTATTGCTCTATTAGAAACCAGGAGGAATGGGATTTCAGTGAAGCCTGCAAAGACTTGCATGAACTGATGCTGAGATGAACAGAATCAGAACATTATACACCCTAACAGCAACATGCAGATGATAATCAATCTTAATGGACTTGTTCATTCCATCAGAAGACTATTACCTTTAATTTTTATTAAAAAAAAAGTTGTCTCATGTTCCTACATAACTTTGCTGTCTCTATTTTTCCTCAAGGATATGCTTTTTTTTTCTCAAGACATTCAATTTTGATCAATGTGTTTAATGGAAACAATATAAAGATTATCAGACTGCCTTCTGAGGGGGGCTGGGAGGTGGGAATGGAAGGTGGGGAAAAATTGTAAAATTTAGAACTTTACCAAAAAATGATAGGTATAAACTACTAATGTATATAATTGGAAAACAAATAAAATATTTATAAAAAACAGAATATAATGGCTTTGTCTACAACGAATTTGAAATTTATTCCCTATGTTGAAAATCTGAAGCTCTGACAAAAATCTAAAATATCTACGTAAGTAGAAAGAGCTTCCGAAGAGATAAAAGTAAAATCTTGATTGGTATGTAAAAGGTTATGCATTTTAATACAATCTTTTGCTTGATTTATATAAAGTTTTGTTTTTCATTTTTCCTGGTCTGTCACATTGAAGAGATGTATGGTGTATTTTAACATCAGGTCTGCCATAAGCAATAAAGTCAGTGGCCTCAAAGAAATATTTCTATGTTTTTCCCCCTGGACTTTTTTGTTATTCAGTTTATTTAGTTTATGATCACATGTTTGACATAATTTTCACACTAGCTTAAATACAAATTATTTACTTTAAAGATATTTTAAATAACTGGAATATTTAATAGAAAAATTTAAATGTTAATACATATGAAAATACTGTCCTAGTGGCACCCAGAATTGTAGACCTTTAGATCCAGACAGGATTTCAGAAATAATAAAATTTAGTCTCATCCCTTACAAGTTGAAGATATATAGACAGAGAAATAAAATTATTTACCTAAAATCATAATTTTCAAAAATAATAATTAAAATTCAACCATTTGATGGTATAATCACTGTAAGTTAGCCCTTCATGTAGGTGAGTCATAATATCTTCCTATGCAATTACTTCATTACTTGCTTGACCTATTTCAAAATATCTATTGTTCATTTAAAATTCAAGTGTTGTTTCTTGGCCTCTGATGATAAACACAAGACATCATTATCTGTATCAAAAAATGTTTTACACTGGTATAGTTTAACTTCTGTTCAACTAACTAATTTAATAACCTGGGATGCCCTTCAAACCATGATGAGACATTGGGGTAGAATTTTAATGAAAGATATCCTAACATCTCAAAAAGACCATTTTACATTTCAATTTGGTTGAAATATTTAACAATGAAAGTTCAAAGAAGTAAATGAAGTGAATGACAACAATGGATAGTACAGTGTGTTTCTTTTATCTTTTTTCAAATGTCTGACTCTTTGTTACCTCATTTGGGATTTTCTTGGAAAATATGTGGAGACAAACAGGGTTAAATGATTTGTTCAGGGTCACACAGCTAGTAAATATCTAAAGTCAGATTTGAACTCAGAAAGGTCAGTCTTCCTGATTCCAGGCCTAGCACCCTAACCACTGTGTCACCTAGCTGCCATAATTATAATATAAATATTAAAAAATTATGTCAGGAAAGCAAGTTTTTATAGTGAAATATATAAAGAAGAAATAACTTCAAAATACAGCAATTAAATTAGTAGGGATTTGAAGGAAATACAAATAACATACAATCTCAATAAAAAAAAAGGATAGCAAAGCAATTCATTGTTATTTGGGGATTAGTGTCACTAGATCTGGGTATTGATAAGAAATCTCTCATATAATAAGAAATAATACAAAAGCTCCAAAGAAACAACTTAATTAACTCTTTCCACTTGATACATGTAATTATTCAGAATTTCACAAAGATGCAATTTATTATTAATTGTAACATAATAAGCAAGAGTAAGTGATATTTTCTTGTTCTACCAAAATATAAGAATACTTCAGAATCAAATTTGGGTCCAACAAAAATAATAAAATTTACTGTTGAAAATGAGTGCAGTGAATTTCACTACTGAAATTAAATGGTTATTATTTCACCCTCATCTTAAACACTACTGTACAGTGATGACTGGATTCAAAATGGAAGATAAATTGGTCAGAGAAGAGAAAGAATAGCATGTATAATAAAAAAAAAAGAAGATAGTGATAGAAGAGATAAATAGGAAAGGGGAAAGAAAAATAACAAAAGAGAATCAGATGACATTTAAGCTATAGAGGGTTTTAGTGATGTGAATGAAAGGTGAAGAATGAGAATGAGAAAGGTGAAAAGATTGGAGGTATTAGTGGATAAAGTAATCAATTTCATCATATGAAATTAAAATTCCATTAAAGCACCTACATGAAAACAATTTCTTCTGCAGAATGTATAGATTTCCATGTAATTTGGAAAAAAGATACTGAAAATGAAAAGTTCAAAAAAAGTAAATACAGAGTATTCCTATATAGAAATGTCAGCTGAATTAAATAATTTATGCCAATAAATTTTAATCATTCTTCATATAATTAGTTGCGGCATAGTAGTCAGGCATTAGGGATTTTGAAAATTTTAGAAACTAAATCTAAATGCAAATCAGTGCCTTTGAGCACCTGGCTTTTCTGTAAGCAGAAACCTGAGGGTCTGCTCAGTGCAGGACTAGTTTTATTGCAAGGCAGGAAGGAGACAAAAAAGTGTACGGTATACATGCATACAAAACACTAAATTATCTACCTGAAAGTTGATATACTCAGGATGAAGATGCATGGTGGGGGGCAAAAATGGTCTGAAGAAAAGATCACATGATTTGAATTAACTGTAATAAATGCACAGAAAACATTACTAAGCAAACCATCAGAGAAGGGAGAAGTTTTGAATGCACTTGTAAGGAAGTAGCCTTGTTTGATTCTGAAGCACAAACCCAAGACAGATCAACTCCCAGTTTGATATACGTTTAATTGTAGCAGCTTGACAATACTGAAATCCACACTTAGAAACCTTAGGGAGATAGTTGAATCCAGAGCACAATTCATTGTCACCTTCCAGGGAGTAGTGGGGCATCTGAATAAACTGATAGCTACAATAAAGGGAGAATACACTAGAGATTATTAGCCTTATACTTACTACCTCTTCAAATTCTCTCTTCACTTTCCCCAACTTTTTTCCAACTAGTTATGTCATTCTAAGAACTTGCTCTAAATGCCCACCTCTTTGTTGTTGTAAACTTCTTCTTTATTGATTCATTATTTGATATCAAATATCTGGAAAAAGTACTTAAGGTAACTGAGTTCCTCCCTTGTATTTGGATATTTCATTTACATGTAGACCATATCAAGTGGATCTATAAGTCAGAAAGACTTACCTTTTCTTCCAAATGTAATTCTAAAAAACGAAGATAAGCCACAGGCGCAAAGGCATCAGGTGAATGCAAAACTACTTCTGATGAGTCCCTGAAAGACATAAATGACGTCGATGGAATATATTATCATGAATTTGCTAACTTTTCAGGAAATGTTGATGACTTCTTTCTCTTACTATGGGGCTCCAAGAAATCTTATGCCCTCCTTTCCGCCCCCTACCCCCCCTACATCCAAGATCTATTTGGAACTGGTTTGGAAATACTGAGATTTTAAAGTTTATAAAGAGAAATTAATTTATCTTTGTAAAATAAATAGGTTCATTTTAAGAGCCCCAAATACTGGATTTCAAACTTAAATTCTATTTCTTTCATAAAATTTCTTAGTAAGGCATAAACATTAAACAATAGTGCTTTATCTTCATTATTCTTTTCAGTTTGGATAATTCCTATAGTGTTTCACAGAAAATCTCAATTATCCTTGATAAAAGCAATACCAGTGATGGTTTTTAAATTCTCTATGAACTTTTCACACTGCAATATCGTTGCTATTAAAACTGATTGCCTGACATTGTAATTACCACATTCAGGTAAAATGGTATGAACTGTTGGCACCATTTGGATACATGTAATTTGCTCAAATTTTATCAGTTACCCTTTAAAGACATATGAATAACTAGCATTATTCATAAATCATTTTTTTAAACTTGTCTTTCTTTAAAAAAAGCTATTCTGGTTCACATTTCAACATAATTAAAAAACCCATAAATCCTTTTCCTTTCCTTAATGTTGTGAGAACCAATATTATTGTTTATATAATGCTATGGTTATAAAAGAATTAGTATCATAATATAAAAATCTGATATCACTGATGATAAAGATTTCTTGACAGAACTTATATTACTAACATGCACTGGTGACAACAGTAGAAACTCTAGACATATTAGTTCCACAGTGTTAAGTTTAATTTTAAATTTTATTAACAGAGTCTGCATTCTCCCAATTCTCTACAGGTACTGATACAAATAATACCTATTTTTATTGGCATAATTCATTGATCAAATATCATTCTTGGATGTGACCTTAGTATTAAAAATAATCTCATTGCTAAAAGAAATTCTTGGAGTGACTCTCATAAAATGAAAAATAAAGCAAAACAAAAACTACTCTTCTTATATCCTAAGAGAAATAGTATATTAAAAAAATTCCAGGTGATTATTTGCAACCTCTGTCAGGTTCAGATGGAAAAAAGAGGCATGACTGACTGAATTCAGGTATTTAAAATCATTCAAATTCTCTCTCTTTATTTATCACCTGTTTTTCTGACTTTTTTACCCAATATGTAAACTTGACTTTATACACTTTTAACTTCACCTGACAATTCTATAATAGTGACTTATAGTACGGGGATAGTAAGAGCACCTAATCTCTATGAGATGCTTTGAAGATCAAATGAGATTGCATGTACATATGTACATATGTATGTAGGCATGCATGCAGACATGTTTACATGTAATGTTGTAATGTAATAGTATCAATAGTTTTAGTGCAGTTTTAATCTTTAATAGCTATATAAATATATCTACAAATATATACATATATATGTAGTTTTATAAACTTTAAGTAGCAATATAAAGAAACTGATTCATATCTCTAAATTCTTGACTTTGATTATGGATTGACATTGATAGGTTACAATTTGTTCAGCTACTCCAAGGGGTCGTGACCTCTTTGTCTCTAATCTTTTGTTATCATAAAAATTACTATGATAAATATTTAGGCAAATTTATTATGATCTTCTTGGGGAAATATGCCTAGCACTAGATTTTCAATTCAAAATGCACAAAGAGTGCAATGATTTTTCTCTTGTAATTTCAAACTGATTTCCAGAATTGTTGGAGCAATTCAGAGGTCCATCAGGATTGTACTACTGTCTTTCCAAATAAGTCTACCCAAATTGATCTTTTTAATCATCTTTGCCACTTTGAAGGGTGGAGTAATATCTGATGTTTTTTAAATGTACTTTTTTATTGTCAAAAGGAATCTTTTCTGAAATTGTCAATTATTTGCTTGAGTGTCTTCTCCAAAATGGTAAATGTTGATCTAAAAAAGTTTTTCTCAAAAGGCTTGAAATTTTCTTCATCCTATTCTAGCTTCATCCTAATCCTTTCCTCAGTTCTTTGAGTTCTTGGTTTTATCATACAAAGGACTACTATATTCATATTCTTCATTCAGAATCTGATTATCCAATCTACTTACAGACTTTCTATTTTTTTCAAACAACTACCAAATAGCTGCTAACGATTAGTGCTTTATTATATATATATATAAATATATACTTACATATATGTATATATAAACACATACTTACATATATGTATGTATATATTTTTATATACATACATATACTCATTATATTATAAAATCTGAAAGGTAATATTAAGATCTTTTTTAAAAATGCATTATTTCCCTTGAAATTTTTTAACTTTAGTTCCTTCAAATGAACTTTGCTATTTTATGTAGTTCTGAAAAGTAATGTTTCTTTTTTGGATTGGTATAACACATAGGTATTGAATCGCTTTTCTTCTGGGTCATACTGTCCAATAAAAACTTGTTAAGGGCCACATACAGAATTTAGCATTTATTTATATTGTCAATGAGTACAATATAAAATATAATTATTTTATGAACTATGATGAAATGTAACAAAATAACAATAAAAATCTGACTGTACATAAAAAAAGAACATTTAGTTTTTAAACAAAATATAAGGATATGTAATTTTTAAAAACTTCTTTTTCAATACCAGTACATATAAATCAAGTTTGATAGAGGTTATAGGGATTTTTTTTTAGGTTTTTGCAAGGCAAACGGGGTTAAGTGGCTTGCCCAAGGCCATACAACTAGGTAATTATTAAGTGTCTGAGACCGGATTTGAACCCAGGTACTCCTGACTCCAGGGTGAAGTTTTTTCTGATAATATTTTTGAATGATTGACATTTAAATGTTTGGAAGGGGTTTGGCCAGGAGTGCAGCAGAGAAGAGCATTCCAGGCAAAAAAGAGTTCATATCTAGTATAGAGATATAAAAACTTGCATGTGATATGGGAACAGGTATGAAAATGCAACCTTATCACCTACTAATAAATACTGAATAACAGATTCAGAGTGCATTGAAGAAGGAACCTATGACAGGGCTTCATAGTGAAAAGAAGATGCAAATCCTACCCTATGGACTGCACAAGAAACAAATTAAGATGAAAATTGCAGCTTTTTGGTTTCTGATCCCAGGAATGCAGTGAGATTTCAGTTCCAAGTTCAAGCTCAATATGTAGCTTAAAGAAGACTAAATGCAGAATTCCAAGACCAAAGTAAAGCCTCCAGTTCTTCCACTCTTAACTAATAGAATCTAGCGGTAGTCTCTTGTTGCTCAAACCCAGGTCAGGAATTTGCAGAGCTCAGATGAGGAAGGCAAGTAATTAGACTTGTCCAGGATCAGCACTTCGGGACAGTGAAAGTTTACAGGTCCCCCTTGTGAACTGTCCCTGAGTGCCTGAAATAACACAACACTCAATACCCTAGGAAGGATAAGTCTACATCCTCTCTCCAGAAGTGAAAAGAGATTAGCTTTAAAATGAATTCTGAAATCTGGGATGTAGGTTGGAAGAAAAAGCAAACAACCACAAAAAAGCCCATCACAGAAAGTTATTATAGTGATAGAGACACTCAAGACAGAAACTCAGAAGACTTGAATGACTCCATAATAACTACAAGTAAAACTTCTAAGAAAAACATCAAATGTGCTCAAATTCCTGGAAAAGATAAAGCAAGTATTAAAAAAGAAAAACAAAAAAGTGACATTTTTATAAATGAAATGAGAGATGTGAAGGAAAAAAAATAGAAAATAAATAAAAGCTAATGGAAAAATTAGAAAGAGAATTAACAGCATGGCACAAGAAATACACACTTTTCCCAAGTAACAAACTCTAAAATGAGAACAGAAGCTAATGATTCTATAAGAAAAAAATATTAAAATGAAGTGAAAAAGATAAAAATAGAGAAGAATATATAAGGAATTTAATATATAACTAACTGCAAAAATAACTGACCTGACAACAGAATCCTTAGACCACTAAAAAGTCAAGATTAAAAATAAAGAGCCTATATCTACTGGGCGCATACCACCTTCCCAACCACAAAAGTATGCAGACTTAGAAAGACATTAGATTTTCCCCAGTTCTCACTGTCCCTTCTCAAATCTAAAGTTACTAAGTCTTCTGGATTCTACCTCTCAAATCCCTTCTCTAGTATTTACATACTAACTGTTTAAAATCTGATCACATCTCGATAATTGGATGAATAGTCTATCTATTTCTAGTCTTTTCTCTTTCCAATTCATCTTCCACAGTTGCCAAAGTAGTTTTCCAAAGACAGAGAACATGTGACTCCCATTCTCAAAAATCTTCTGAGACTCCCTCTACAATATAGAATGCCTTGGATACAAAAAAGACTTTTTTCTTCTTCTTCTTCCAATTTTGTAATTCCAATGTCACATAGTTGGGCAGAATTTGATGCAGTAGATAGAATACTAGGGCTGGAGTCAGAAAGACCTGGGTTCAAATGTGGCCTCAAGAAACTTCATAGTCTTGTGACCCTGAGCAAATCACTTAATATCTGTTGGTGTGTTTTTTGATCTGCCAAATGGCGATAATAATAGCACCTTCCTTGCAAGCTAATTGTGAGGATCAAATGAAATAATAATGGTAAAGCACCTGGCCAAGAGTCTGGCACATGGAAAGTGCTACATAATTGTCAACATTTATATTCATTTTTTAATTTAATTTAATTTTTTTTAGGTTTTTGCAAGGCAAACGGGGTTAAGTGGCTTGCCCAAGGCCACACAGCTAGGTAATTATTAAGTGTCTGAGACCGGATTTGAACCCAGGTACTCCTGACTCCAGGGCCAGTGCTTTACCCACTATGCCACCTAGCCACCCCTAACATATATATTCAACAAAGGTTTATTATTTAACTTTCTAGAGGTTCAGTTGATCAAACTTTAGTTTTCCGAATTCAATAAGAAGAGAGGAAGAAATCAAAATCAGACTTGCTGTAAAAATTTTGAAAAAATTAATGCTTCTGCCACCTTAGTGAAGTCAAGTCCTTAACCCACAGGTTACTCTGTCATCATTTTAGGCAAGTTTCCAACTTATTTTGCCCAGTTTAAAATAAGAAATAATATTTTGAGGATCTTACTTGAAAAAAAAGAATATTTTCAAAATGTTATTTTAACAATAACCTATAAGAGTCTAGATATATCCCACAATACAAAAACTGAAGGAATTTTCCAAATTTTTAAAAAATGTTATAACCACTAATATTTTTGCTAAAATATATTTCTTTAAATTCCTCCTAGAGAAATATTTTGCCTTTGGAAAAAGAATAAAAAGTTCAGTGATCCCTTTCCTATCAGTGCTAATTATCAGCTCTGTTGACTAAAAGATGCACTACTCCTATGACTTTATTAAAAAATAAAAAGAGAAAAATAATTAAGAAGTTATACTTTGAATTTAATCATATCTTGCAAATGGTCTATCTAGATGAGCACCAGCATGAAAAATTCCTTCTTATCCGCATGTCTCAGAAAGAAAATGAATATATTTTAGGAGCTGAAAGTTTAATCTAGAGAAGACTGACAGCACATATTAACTGACATCAAGGGAATAATTCAAAATGTTTTAGTCATAACACTTTCATATCTTCAAAAGTCCTTGTTTACAAAGAGCTTCTAATATAGTTCTGGTTTAGAATCTTGAAATTTTGAAGCAATATATTTGCCAGCATGGTTGATACTAAATTAAAAAAAAATCTAAAAACTTCCCAAAATTTGATAGTTAAGATTTCTAAGAAAAATAATACTTATTTAAAATATCAATTTATCCACTATTCAAGCATGTTTTGCAAATAGTTGTTACTCAATGCTTCTTAAATTGAATAACTATAATCAATAACTTCTATTAGGTTTTTAAATGTTCTCATTTTCCATTCTAGTTACTCACTTTTGGAACACTTTTTTCTTTCAGAAACATGAATATTATTGTGAACAGGCATTTGAAAAGTTTTTGAAGAATGATTCTTTACTTGGCAAGAATTGCTAGGAAGGGGCGGTTAGGTGGCGTAGTGGATAAAGCAATGGCCCTGGAGTCAGGAGTACCTGGGTTCAAATCCGGTGTCAGAAACTTAATAATTACCTAGCTGTGTGGCCTTGGGCAAGCCACTTAACCCCATTTGCCTTGCAAAAACCTAAAAAAAAAATTGCTAGGAAAAGTGGGAAGGAGTTTAAAAAAAATTAGATTTAGACCAAACCATCTACTAAAATTAGATCTAGATAGATATAAGAACTAGTTAGGTGGCTCAGTGGATAGAGCACTGACTTTGAAGTCAGGAGGACAGGAATTCAAACCGGTCTCAAACATTTTACACTTTGTAGCTGTGTGATCTTGGGCATCATTTATATCTGGCCACTGGATCCAGCTGGTTCTAGAGGAGAAAGCAAGGCTGGTGACTCAGCACAGCACCTCCTCAAATCCAATTCAGTGCTTGTTATGACATCACCTCCCTGATGTCATGGTCTTCTTCCAGAATGAAGGACAAATATAAATATAAAAAGAGATTGGACTTGTGATATAATTAATAAAAGAAATTCTTTGGTGGGAATACTGCCACTCCTGATTCAGAACAGAACTTTTTCAATAGCTTAAAGTCTTAAAGAGTTAATAGAGGATTGAGAAATTAAGTGATCTGCCCAAGGTTATTTGGCTAGTATTTGTTGGAGGAAGAACTTGAACCTAGGTCTTTCTCACTCCAAAGCCAGGTCTTTATTCATTATGTCATGTTAGTTTAATATTAAAAAGTCAAGTCAAAGTTAAAAGAAAAGGGAAGTAGGTACATTGCACAACCATGGCTAGGATGAAAATTTCTCATCAAAAAAGAAGAAACAATACATTATAAAAGATAATTTCAGTTATCCAAAATTTAACAGCTTATGCACTAACGAAAACAATGCAACTAGAATAAGAAAAAACACATATCATTTACAGGCATAAAAGATGAATAAATAAATCTTTTCAAAGGACAGAAACAGATTTTGAATAAATTACAGACCATTGATTATGATAAAAATGATTACTCCAAATTACTGGTAAAAGAAGTAAAATTCAACACTACAAAGTATCAGCTCACTATACTCCAAGTGTTCAGAGATAATAAAGATGATAATATCTAATATTAGTTATTATAGAGAGATAGGCACACTATTTTGCTATTGATATTTTTGTGAATTGCTCCAAATATTTTGCTAAACAGAAAAAGTGACTACTGTTCATACTACTTCACTCAGAGAGCTCACTCCCCGGTGGGCATAGATTTCAAGAAGGTCAAAAAGAGAAAGCAGAATACTTTTTTTTGCCACAGTAAGAAACTAGAGTCAAAGCAGGTATCCATTAAATGAGGAATGGTTGACAAACCAGTTTCATGTGAATGCAATAAAACCTTAATGTGTAGTATAAAATGATGAGTGTGAAGAATTCAGAGAAATATGAAACAGGCTTGATAAACTGATAAAAGGATGAAGCAAGAAGAATAAGTAATTCAATACAGATAATGACTATAAAAACTTAAGAAAAATACAACACATGACAGCTAACCTCCAATTAATTACAGTAATCAAACAATACAGAAGAATCAATAATGAAATACATCTTCTCTTGCTAGAGAAGTAGTGGATTATGAATGTTGCATTTAACATTTGAAATTATCTGAGGTCTATCAATTCTACTTAAATGTTTTTATTCATTACAAAGTAATATTGGGGATAGATAGGGGAAATGACAGTGGTAAAAAATCAAAATGTATCAACTGAACAACAAAACTGCTTCTAGGAAAAAGAAATAAAATGGTCTCGTAATTATAAATAAGATCTACTGTTTGATTATTTTGGTCTGAAGAACACTCACTGGTGATTTGCTGATTGTGAAATGCAACTCTAATTTCAGAAACAACAGGGGAGGTTGTTAAATAGGTCTCATTAATGAATTCCAAGTTATGGGTTTTAGGCATTATCCAACTTAAGGTAGTGACCAAGGCACAGTTATGGAGAAGACAAGAACATTTTTAAGATCACAGGATCTGTGAGATAAAATAAAGATCTTTTTTAGTTTACCCTCCTCAAAATTTCCCTCAAATAGCAGACAGATCAGTAGCAAAAACTGATCTTCCAGTGTCAGTACCAGTTTGGAAGTCAGCATTAACCTCTTAAACATTTTGGGTATACGGCAACTAAGTACACCAGGAAGTGGTGGGAGGAGATGAGAGATTACAGAAAAAAAGTCAATTATTTAGCAATTTCTCTTTCTGCTTCTACATTCTCTGCTTGGTTTGGCTAGAATCATGCTAACATATGTATCCTTCACTATACTCTAAGTTATACAAATATATTTCTGGAATCATTAGATATTATTGATTCAGTAATTATCTTTCTCAATATCATTCATATAACCCACTAAATTGCTAGGTTGCTCAACTGCTTCAATAATAAAAATACAAAAATTGAGCTCACAAAGTCTATGCATCCTACTCAAATGAGCCAGAAGTGAATAATCTTTCCTCTCAACTTCTGCTACACTTTTCTGGTGCCACTTTTATGGTACTTCTCACTTGTGCAGAAGTCTCATCTCCACATAAGATGAGTGCTGCACATTTTTCTATCTTTGTATTGTCTAGAACAGGACTTGGTATAGAGTAGCACATAATAAGTAATACAAAAATTCAAGAAATCCCACTTGAATGAAAAAGAAATCTTGCCCAATTGTAAAGAAAACCCTGTGGTAATCTTTCACAAGGTGAAAAAAATTTTGTAATATATTTATGAGACATTTTCTAAATTTTAACATACTATTTACTTCTAGTTTACATCAGTATTTTGTTAAAAGGCATGTACAAAGGAATAAGCTATTTATTTATATTTATATTAAATTATATTTATATTAAAAATAAACTGAATTGGTCAATTAAACATAATATAAACTTTAGTTAAGTTTCTGAAATTCAAATATGAATTAGTATATGTGAAGATCTAAAAGATGGAAAACATCAAAATGAACAACAGGGCTCCAAGATTTTGCTAATACACAGAAAATAAATATTATTCTGAGTATACCTGATAAACTTAGAGCAAAGTTTAAATGTTAAAGCAATCCCAAGCAAATGAAAGAAAATGTTTAGTATTATCATTCTAAGTTGCTAAAGCCAAAGGGGGGGGTGAAGTTAATGGAACCCACAGGCTACTGATGTGGCAGTTTATCAAAATGTAGCTGTAATGAAAGATAAATAGTACAGGCAATTCACATTTCATGAAAGGATAAAAGTGTCAGTGTGTAGGACCAGTTTTACTGCAGGTCATAATCAGCAAGTAAACAAAAGTGCAATGTCTAAAAAGTTTATAGCATTCTATGAAGGCCTCATTTTGTCAGGTATTGATTTAAGTATTCAGAGAACTTTGCCAGTATTAAACAAATTGAGTGTTTGTGAACTTGGGGGACATGTTCTACTTCTGCCAGCAATACTTTCCTCAAGCTCAATGTTAAGTTGTTTCCATCACTTAAATTTAAGAAAAGTGAACAAAATACTGAAAAGGTGTCTTACACAACAATTTTCTTCTTAAAGAGAGGACAATCCAAAGTGAATGTTTCATATTCCCCACCTTCTCCACAGACATTGACATCATACTTCTTAGAAAGCTGAAAAATAAAAAGGAAGGAGAAAAAAAATAGAAAATTTAGGAACTTAAAGGAAAAAAAAATCACATAACCCTCCTGAAAAGTATTTATTAAGAATTATATATTCCAAAATGGAAATCATGTTACTTTTTTTGTTCTAAAACTTATTGGTTAAATTTATTTCTTTAAAAAGTCACGTAAGATGTTGGCAAGAA
The DNA here is from genome assembly GCF_037893015.1 of Macrotis lagotis. Classification (NCBI taxonomy): domain Eukaryota; kingdom Metazoa; phylum Chordata; class Mammalia; order Peramelemorphia; family Peramelidae; genus Macrotis; species Macrotis lagotis. The sequence goes on from NC_133661.1 coordinate 193,750,699, forward strand.
AGGATCTTGTCTTAGGCACTCTCTCATAAAACTCATAAGCTAAGGACTCTAACTAAATTTTCGAGAGACAGAACCCACAGAGGGACACAGGGAGGCAGTTCTACTACTAAAGGTAACCTGAAAAAGAGTGGAAAGGCTCTCCTCCCCACCCGCCAGAGAGAAAGAACTTCAGCCTCCCAGAGGCAGTCCCAGGGTGCTGGGAGCTGCGGCTCACAGCAGTGGGGGAGTCTCCTGAGCTACACCCCTGGGAGCACCAAGCACAAATTGGGGGAAGGGGGGGACCTCTGCCAGAGCGAACACCTGGAGGGCAGCCCTCAGGGCACACTGCAAGCAGCATGGCCAGCACAGCCCAGATCCAGGAACAGAAACAGGCAGAGTAGGTAAGCAGGAGCCCCCAGGGCATGAGCCCATTGAACCTAGGGAGAGGAGTGATGAGAGAGACTGCCAAGCTCTGTCCTCTGCCTCTGGAACAGGACTCTGGGGCTCTGACCACATTCAGATCCTGATTGCAGTCTAGGCCCCCCCTGCATAGAACAGCAGGGCCCCCCCACCTCAGCCCTGTGGCAGAAGGGGGGAGCATATGGTCATTCACAGACCAGGAGGGAGGACAGAACCTCACACACTGAGACCCTTGTGGGAGTGTCCCAAAAGCTCAGGAAGCACCCCCAAACCAGGCACAGGCTGGGAAAATGAGCAAGCAAAGAAACAAAAGGAAGACTATTGAGAAATATTTTGCAAGTGATCCCAAGAAGGATCAAAATAGTCTGAAGATGAGGAAGCACAAACTCCTGCATCTAAAGACTCCAAGAAAAACAGAAATTGGGCTCAGGCTATGATAGAGCTCAAAAAAAAAATGAGGGAGCTGGAAGAAAAACTGGGAAAAGAAAGGAGAGAGATGCAGGAAAAACATGAAAATGAAGTCAGCAGCTTAGTAAAGGAAATTCAAAAAAATGCTGAAGAAAATAGCATGCTAAAAAACAGCTTAGGTCAAATGGATAAAACAGTTCAAAAAGTTATTGAGGAGAAGAATGCTTTAAAAAGCAAAATTGGCCAGATGGAAAAAGAGATAAGAAAACTCTCTGAGGAGAACAAATGCTTCAGATAAAGAATAGAATTCAGGGAGATTGATGAATTTACCAGAAATCAGGAAGCAATACTTCAAAACCAAAAAAATGAAAAATGAGAAATTAGAAGAAAATGTGAAATTTTTCATTGAAAAAACAACTGATATGGAAAACAGACCTAGGAAAGATAATTTAAAAATTACTGGAATACCTGAAAGTCATGATCAGGAAAAGAGCCTTGACATCATTTTCAAAGAATTACTACAGGAAAACTGCCCAGATATTCTAGAAGCAGAGGGCAAAATAGAAATGGAGAGAATTCACCGATCCCCCCCGAGAAAGAGATCCCAAAAAACCAACCCCTAGGAATATTATAGCCAAGTTCCAGAACTCCCAAGTCAAAGAGAAAATATTAGAAGCAGCCAGAAGGACACAGTTCAAATATCATGGAGCTGCAGTCAGGATCACACAGGACTTAGCAGCAACTACATTGGAAGCTCGTAGGGCTTGGAATACAATATACCGGAAGGCAAAAGAGCTTAGAATGCAGCCAAGAATGAACTACCCAGCAAGGCTGAATGTCTTCTTCCAGGGAAAAAGATGGACTTTCAATGAACCAGGGGAATTTCAAATGTTCCTGTTGGAATGGCCAGAGCTGAACAGAAGGTTTGATCCTCAGATACAGGGCTCAGGTGAAGCATAGAGATTGGAGGAGAAGGGGAAAATATGAGGGACTTAATGACAATGAACTGCATGCATTCCTGCATAGAAAAATGACACTGATAATACTCATATGAACCTTCTCAATTAACAGAACAGGTAGAAGGAGATTTTATAGATGAAGCACAGGAGAAAGCTGAATTTGAAAATAAGATATGGTGTAAAAATGGAGTCAATAGGAAAAAAGGGAAATGTAATGGGAGAAAGACAAAGGAGAGGGGGAATAGGCCAAGATATTTCATATAATAAGATTTTTCTTTATAACAATGAGCTATTGCAAAGATATGGAAGGGGGGAAGGCAAGGGGGAATGAGGGAATCTTCACTCTCATCAGAGGTGGTTAGGAGAGGAAACAGCATATATACTCAATGGGGTATAGGCATCTGGAGTAAGAAGGAGGGGGGGGACGGGGGGTAGGGGGGATGTAAGTGATGGAGGAGAGGATGGACCATGGGGAGAGAGTGGTCAGATATAACACATTTTCTTTTTTACTTCTTGGATGGCTTGTCCAGGACCATAGGGCCAGGTGGATGCTGGGCCTAAGGGGTGGTATGGGGGCTCAGGGCCTCTTGTCCCCAGGGCCAGGGATCTGTCTGCTGCGCCACTCAGCGACCCTACAGCAAAGTCAGAGTGAAAGGAGAGAGAAAATAGAGTACATGGTACTGGAGAAATACAAAAGGAGGGACTTGCGATCAGCAATGGCAAGGGTGGAAAAATATGGAAGTAACTTTTGTGATGGACTTATCATAAAGAATGTGATCCACCCGTGACAGAGTTGTTGGTGTTGGAACAGAGACTCAAGCACATTTTTTATTATTATTATATTTTTGGGGGGTGCAGGGCAAATGGGGCTGGGTGTCCTGCCTGGGGCCGCATAGCAGGGTGATCCTTGGGTGTCTGAGGCTGCATTTGGACTCAGGTGCTCCTGGCTCAAGGGCCAATGCTCTGTCCACCACCCAGCCATCACTACAATTATTACTATTTTATTTTATTTTGGGTCTTTTTTTTTTTTTGCAGGGCAGTGGTGTTCTGGTGGCTTACATGTCACACAGCTGGTTGATTGTTGGGTGTACGGGGCTGAATGTGGGCTCAGTTGGTCGTGGCTCCAGGGTTGGTGCTCTGTTCATTGCGCCACCTGGCCATACCTACAATTATTACTATTATTTTTTTAATTTTAATTTTTTTTCTCTCCCCTTTATCACTCAAGCAAGTCTACATTTATGGGGGGAGGGGTATTTCATTTACTCTTAAACAAGAATATTTTACTAATATAAAAAACATCATTTGTACAAAATGAGAATAAATGTTAAATAAAAAAATTAAAAAAAAAAGTCACACCATAGGGGCGGCTAGGTGGTGCAGTGGATAAAGCACCAGCCCTGGAGTCAGGAGTACCTGGGTTCAGATAGGTCTCAGACACTTCATAATTACCTAGCCATGTGGCCTTGGGCAAGCCAATTGACCCCATTGCCTTGCAAAAACAAACAAAAACCAAACAAACAAAAAAAGTCACACCATAGTACAAACTATTATTTTTTTGTAGTAGAAGTCCCTTTATGAAGTGCATTCTGAGTCTGAAGATAGCTTCTGGAAAATCAATTTGGGAATGTTAGAGATGACTTCAAAAGAAAAAAATATATCTTCCTATATCTTCAGTCAAAAAACAAAAGAAAAATAGCTTTTGAGTAACTAGTTTCACTTATTTTTAATAGTGAATTTAATAATAAAATTAATTTCACTAGGTTTTAATAAAGATCTCCCATCGTAGAAAAATGAGATTGATTAGAAATAGCATGGTAATCTTTGATTCATTTTTACTGTACCCTTAGGAAAATTGCTCAAATAATAAGGCTACAACTTAGCCCAACTGATCTAGATTGCAGGCACCAGAAAACCACATTTCTTACAATTCTGCTTATGCCTTTAATTCAGATTCTCATCACCTTTCACGTGCACTTATAAAATATCCCCCAACTGGTATTATTTCATTATCTTTCCTCTCCAATGTACCCTCCACACAGCTGCCAAATGGATATTCCTCAAACACATATCTGACTGTCAGTCCATCTCCTTCACTGAAATATCTTTAATGACTTTCTCTACCATTTAAATCTCTTCACAAACTTAGAGTCTACCTACCTGCCTTTCCAATCTTATTTCACATTTTTTTCCTTCCATGCATTATTTTAGGCAAAGTGGCCTTCTAGTGGTTCTCTGGATACAACATCTATCTCCCATATCTGTTACTTGCACAAATGCTCCTGCAATGTCCACCATTCTCACCTTCCCTTTAAAAATTTCCTAGTTTCCTTCAAAGTATAGTTAAGCAGCACCTTCTTACACAAGATCTTTTTTTTTTAAGTAATACTTTCTCTTGGAACTACTTAGGAAATACTTTTCATATTTACTTAGGTATGTTTTCTATTTCCTATTAGTCTACTACTAAGATCTTTGAGAGAAGGAAATATTCAATGTTGTCCTGAACCTTCCAGCATCTCTAGTAAAGTGCCCATGAGGTCAGGAATTTGGAGCCCCACCAAAAAAGTTTATTCTATATAACATAATAATAACAATAATAATATTCTATATAATAATAATTATATTCTATATAATATTCTATATATAATAAGAGGGAATTAGATGGCATAATGGATAGATGATTAGACCTGGAATCAAGAGGACTTAAATTAAAACTAGGACTCAGATGAGAATTACTTAACATCTTATCTATCCGGCTCGGTTTCCCCATGGGTAAGTGGAGATAATTATAGAGCTTACCTCCCAGAGTTTTTGTGAGAATAATGTGAGATAACATTTGTAAAGTCCTTTGCAAACCTGAAAGCAATATATAAATGTGAACTATTTAATAATGATTCACATTTATAATTCTTTACGATTTTGTCAAACAAAAAGCACTTTATATATTTTATACTTTATATACACCATAACAACATGAGGTTGTATTTTTTTAAAAATCATTCCCCAAAAGTATTTCTCTTTTTATTTTAAATGGGTAGAAGCTTATAAAGACTGTTAAGTAAAATGTATCTTTTCTGAACCAATGGAGAGAAATTCTATCATTTTACTTCATAGGTAAGAGGGAATTCAAGCAAACCTTGCTCAAGCTTCTCTACAGTTATATATATATATATATATATATATATATATATATATATATATATATATATATATATATATATGAGGCTCCCTATCAAAGGTTCTGCCTAAGTTAACTAAATCAAGTCAAACAATTGAGTTTTCCTTACAAAAAGTCCCAACAGTCAAAAATTGATGTTCTGACATGGAGCAGATTATAACTGGAAGGCAGTTGAGTTTGTCTAGTCCATCTCCTTCACTTTACAGCTAAGGAAACTGAATTCTGGAGAAATTTAAAGATATATCCGAACACAATGTGCTTTGTGCACAGGTTACTGTTAAGAGGTAATCTCTGGGATGTCTTCACAGAGACAAGTTTGCATTTGAGGAGGACTTGAGAGTCTGACTAAGAATTCAACAGGAAGAAAATAGCATAGAGAATGGCAAGTCAAAAATATAAAGGCAGGAGAGTGTAAAGCATGATCGGGGAAGGTGTGCCTTCTAGTTAGAATTGCAACCATGGAACTTCAGAGACCAAAGCTAAAATATATATTCAAAAATTCCCAATAAATCTAGGTGATTAAATCAGAATACTGATTTGGGGGTAATTCATAGTTTAAACTCACGATTGCAAATTTTACAATAATACTAAACAAGCATACCAGCTGTCAAATAGTCCAGGAATTGAGAAAAAGAGAAAAGTTTCCCTAAAAAAATTCCAAAACATTTTATCTTAGGAAGTTTAATTATATGAATTACAAAATATAAAGAAGTTTTGATATAGAAAAAAAACCCAGAACTAGGATTCAGGAGTTCTAATAAATATCTTAGGCAAATGGAAATATTAACAATTTTCTGCTTCAATTTAACTCACTCCTATATATATATTTACTTTTATATTACAGATGGTAACACAATGACTTGAAAATAGTATTTAAAAATATTTACTGAAATTGGAATTTCTCTTATCTGCTCCAATTAGAAATTTAATAGATCTTTTATTCAAATCTTGAAGATGCTGCTGCAAACAGATTTGTATACAGGTTTGAGCATTAATATTAGTTCAGTTTTACAGCACCTAGTATGCATCAAGTATTGTGCTAAATGCTTTACAAACATGATTTCATTTAATCCTCAAAACAATTCTGTAAAGTGAATGTTACTATTATTCCTATTTATAGATGAGGAAACTGAGGCAAACAGAGGTTAATTGACTTTGCCCCAGGTAAGGTAGCCAGAAAGTGTCTGAGAGTTAATTTGAAGTCTGGTCTTCCTAACTCAAGGTCCATTGCTCTATCCATGTGCCAACTATATTGACATCATGTTGATTTTTTAGTATTTGATGTTTTGGAAAAAAGTAATTTAATACCACTAATCTAGGTTGTGTGATTTTACTGATAAAGTAGGATACTTGGTAAATGCTACATAAAATTTTAACATTCTATTATAAGAGGAATTGACTCACTGTGTAAGTCAATATTATGCAATACACTGACATTTGAGACAGGGAATGCTTCCAAATATTGGTGTCATGTCAGAAATTGATCTTTGTCAATAAGTGTTCAGGCTTTATCACTTGTTTCATGTCTTTACACTTTCCCTTGTTTGTAGTTTCTCATAGCTTAAAACCTTGTGTATAATTGCTTCTATACATTCTATTCAACAACCAGTCTAGAAACACTTACCCTTTTACTTTTACTCAAAGAGATGTCTTCTTGGGCTGATCTCATATTTTATGCCATAAGATTCAGAAGCATATTTTTTTCATGCTCTTGAACTTCCTGACGACTACCTCTTTTATAATTGAACCATATATGCAGAGATTCTATACAAATTTCCAAGGATAAGTTTTATGTTGAATGTTCCTATTGGTACTTGTCACTAAAACCAAGCTACTAATTAGTTGGAAGACAGAGAGAAAGGAGAACAAAGATCAGGAAACTAAATGGACTCTTGGAATTTTGATAGTAGTTGCTTTAAATTTATATATTAATTACATGTTCATCACCATGCTATAGTTACTGGAAGCACAATAACTTCTTCCTTCAAGAGAATAGTAAAAAAATTGTTTCTTCTTAATAGCAAAATGGTCAAAGTTGGTCATCTAATACAATACTGTTCTCTATTTTTTAGCCACAGTCAGCACCCTGACTGGATGTCCAACAGCTCCCATAGACATATCGCTGCTCCTGCTATTTCCTATGTCTACAGCACCCATGTTATGCTGAATTCATTTCAAATCAATTAGAAAAATACTTTTCAGCACCTCCACTGTCTAATACACTGAGCTAAGAGGAGGAATTGCAAAGACAAAAATGCAATTGTGTTTGGTCATAGAACAAAACAAAGTTTTAAATATTTTTAAGCAGTTTCTTAAGTTGTTTGTCTTCATAATATAACTTTATAAATTGTTCTGCAAGATCTGCTCACTTTACTGTGTTTAAGTTCAAAAAAATTATTCCAAGTGATTTAGAACCATTTCTTTAATTATCTCTTACAATTCAATGATATTCCCCTGCATTCATATACCATAATTTGTTCAGTCATTCTAGATCTGAAGGGCACCGCTATAGTTTCCAGTTCTTTGTTAGAAAAGCAAAAAGAGCTGCCCTAAATATATTTTAGAGATCTAGTGGCTCAGTGGATAGAGTGCTGAACCTGGAGTCAGAAAAACCTGAGTTCTAATCAGCCTCAACTACTTCCTAGCTGTGTGACCCTGTGCAAGTCACTTCACCTCAATTCTATTCTATTAATTGACCTATTTCTTAACTGGAAGTAAATCATTTTGATGATTACTTCACTGAAGTATTGAGTTCTGGTTTGAGATAAAGTATTGCTAGTTATGTTTCCTTCTTTTTTGTGGGGTGGTGGGGAGTGTCATTTTTCTCTTGAGATTCTTGGCTTTTTGTTTTTCCAAATGAATTTCACTACTATTTTGTCTATCTCTTTAAACAGCTCCTTTGATGAGTAAATTAATTTAGATAGTGAGGTATGACTCAATCTATACATGCTATACATTAATTAATTAATATTCTTCCAATTATTTAGGTGTCGCTCTGTAAAGTGTTTTTACAGATGTATTCACATAGTTCTTATATGTGTCTTGATAGGCAAATTCCTAATGTTTTATATGTTCTGTAGTTATTTGGATGGAACTGTTCTCTCTCTGTTGGGTTTTATTGCTATCATATAGAAATGCTGATGATCTACTAAGATGTATTATATTTTCTAATGCTCTAAAGAAGTTACTATTTCTATTAGCTCTTGGCTGAAATCTAAGGCTTTCTAGGTAGATCATGTGCAAAAAGTGGTAATTTTGTTTACTTTTTTATGTTTATTCATCCAATTTCTTTTTCTTACCCTATTGCTATAGCTTATATTTCTAACATATTCGTGAATAGTGGTGAAAATAATCATTTTTGTTTTACCTCTTAGTTATAGATAAATACAACTCAATATATTAAGGAAGGATGAATTTATTCCTATGCTTTCTACTGTATTTAATATAATAATATAATTTTATAAAAGCTTTTCTTGAATCTGCTGACATAATCATGATTTCTTTTTCTTACTATTAATATGATCTATTATTTTTAAACAACTTTGTAATTCTGGTAAAATTTAAACTAGTAGTAGTGTATATAATTTTGTTTATTATTTTATTTAAAATTCTTTGGTTGGTGGTCATTAGGAATACTGGGGTTTTCTTTCTTTCTTTAGATACTATTGTTTAGTAATCTGGATCATTTAAATTATAGAAAGAATCTGGCAGAATCCTATCCTGTCCGATTTTTACAAATGGTTCATGAAATATTAGAATTAACTGTTCTTTGTATATTAAGAGAATATGATTTTAAATCCATCTGGCCATGGATTTTTTTTAATATCTTAAACCCACTATTTGAAGTAATATCTATCTGTTCATATTATTGAGTATATCATATAATTTATTTCAGTTGTTATTTTTAAAATGTTACTGATGGTTTTTGTTTGCAACTTTTTTTGATCACTTAGTAATTTCTTGAAAAGTGTCTAGTGTTTTCCTGCTGCACATGAGGGATAATATCTGAATTTAGATTTAATCCCATTACAAACAGACACTCCTATTCACTATATTTATGGGTTATTTTTAAAACATGATAGAGTAACTGACCTTTATCAAAAGATTTTCTTCATTTTTTAAAATAATCACCATTGTGTTTTTATGTTTAATATAATTATGTTAACTCTTTATCTAATGAACTATTGCATCCTGAGAACAAATTCAACTTAATTTGTGTAAATAATATTTTGATCATGTTGCAGAATTTTTTGCCGACATTTTATTTGAAGTTTGGTTTTTACATTAACTTTTATTAATGATATTGACTTTTATATTAATTATATCAATAACAAACCTATCAGAAATCATATGATTATATCAAAGGATACTGAAGAAGCTTTTGACAAAATACAGTACCCATCCCTACTAGAAACACTAGAGAGCGTAGGAATAAATGGATTGTTCCTTAGAATAATAAACAGTATCTATCTGAAATCATCAACAAGCATTACATACAATGGGGATAGACTAGAGGCATTCCCAATAAGATCAGGGGTGAAACAAGGATGCCCATTATCACCACTGCTATTCAATATGGTATTAGAAATGTTAGCTTCCGCAATAAGAGAAGAAAAAAGAAATCAAAGAAATTAGAATAGGGAAGGAAGAGACAAAACTCTCACTCTTTGCAGATGACATGATTAGCAACTTTAGCAAAGTTGCAGGATATAGAATAAACCCTCATAAATCCTCAACATTTCTATAAATGACTAGCAAGATGCAGCAGAAAGACCTAGAAAGAGAAATTCCATTCAAAGTAACTTCAGACAACATAAAATACCTGGGAGTATACCTGTTAAGGCAGACTCAGAAACTTCGTGAAAACAATTACAAAACCTTCTCACACAAATAAAATGAGTCTGAAATTACGGGGCAAATATCAACTGCTCATGGATAGGCTGAGCAAATACAATAAAAATGACAATTCTACTAAAATTAAACTACTTGTTTAGTGCCCTACCAATCAAAATTCCAAAAAATTACCTTAAATGAGTTAGAAAAAAAACTGTAAGTAAATTCATATGGAGAAATAAAGTCAAGAATCTCCAGGGATTTAATGAAAAAAAAGTGCAAAAAGAAGGTGGCTTAGCCCTACCGGATCTAAAATTATATTATAAAGCATCAGTCATCAAAACTGCCTGGTATTGGTTAAGAAATAGAGTGTGGATCAGTAGAATAGACTAAGTGCAATAGCAGGAAATGATTATAGTAATCATATATATATATGTATATATAGTAATTGTATATATATATATATATATAAAGTAATATAGTAATCATACGTATATGTATATATTGTAATTTGATAAACCCAAAGAGTCCAGCTATTGGGATAAAAACTCTCTCTTTGATAAAAACTGTACATAAAAAACAATATTATAAACAAACTAGGAGAACAAGGAATTGTTTACCTGTCAGATCTATGGAAAGGGAAGCAATTTATGAACAAGGAAGAGATGGAGAACACCCTTAAAAATAAACTAGATAATTTTGATTACATTAAATTAAAAAGCTTTTGCACAGTCAAACCATTGTAACCAAGATCAAAATAAATGCAGTAAACTGGGAAATAATTTTTACACCTAGTCTTTCTGACAAAGGACTCATTTCTAAAATAAACAGAGAAGTGAGTCAAATTTTTTAAAAAAAAGACAAGCCATTCCCCAATTGACAAATGGTCAAAGAATTTACAAAGGCAATTTACAGATGAAGAAATCAAAGCAATTCATAGTCACATGAAAAACTGCTCTAAATCACTAATTATTATAGAAATGCAAATTAAAACATCTTTAAGGTACCACCTCACACCTCTCAGACTGTCCAATATGACCAGAAAGGACAATGATCAATGTTGGAAGGGATGTGGGAAATCTGGGACACTAATACATTGTTGGTGCAGCTGTGAACTCATCCAAACTTTCTGGAGAGCAATTTGGAATTATGCCCAAAAGGCAGCAAAAATGTGCATACCCTTTGATCCAGCAATACCACTACTGGGACTATATCCCGAAGAGATTATGAAAAAAGGGTAAAAGCATCACCTGTACAAAAATGTTCATAGCAGCCCTGTTTGCAGTAGCAAAGAAATGGAAACTGAGGGAAATGTCCATCATTTGGGGAATGGCTCAACAAAGTGTGGTATATGCATGTGATGGAACACTATTGTTCTATTAGAAACCAGGAGGTTCGGGAATTCAGGGAAGCCTTGTAAGGATATGTGTAAACTGATACCGAGCCAGATGAGCAGAACCAGAAGAACACTGTTCATCCTAACAGCAACATGGGAGTGATTATCAACCTTAATGGACTTGCTCATACCAACAGGGCAACAATCAGGCACAATTTTGGGATATCTGCGACAGAGAATGGCATCTGTATCCTGAGAAAGAATTGAGGAGTTTGAACAAAAACCAAAGACCTTTAATTAAAAAAAAATTATCTTATTATGTAATTCTGCTATATCACACACTACATGATTCTTCCTTAAGGATATGATTTCACTCTCATCACATTCAAGTTAGATCAGTGCATACCATGTGAATGATGTAAGGACTAACAAACTGCCTGTTGTGGGGAGTGGGTGGAGGGAAGCAAGATTGGGGGGAAAATTATAAAAGTCAAAATAAATAAAACCTTTCTAAAATTAAAAAAAGGAAAAAATGATATTGGCTAATAGTTCATATTCACTCCTTTATCCTTCTCTGGATAAGGTATCATGAGTATATTTGACCGATAGAAGGTATTTGATAGTTTTTTCAGAAAAAAATTGTACAATATAGATATTAATTGTTCTTTAAAGTTCTATACAATTTTTCTGTAAATCCATCTGGACTAGTAATTATTTCCTTTAAAAAATAGTTTATAGCTGAACTCAATTTCATTTTCTTTACCTGAATTAAGATCTATACTGTTCATTTGAGGATTATACAATTTTGTAAATAATCTTTAATTTCTTTTAGAATCTCAATTTTGCTGTCATATAACTATGTATATATAAATTGTAGGTACATGTAATTTTTATTTTTGCTCATGCTGCATTTTTTATTTTGTTTTGATAATCTGACTTTTCAATTCATTTACTCAAAGGTTTATTGATTTTCTTAGTCTTTTTAAAGAAATATTTTCAAGCTCTATAATTTTTTCAGTTTTTCTTATTAAATCAAATATTTCTGTCCAAATTTTAAAAGTTCATTCTGTTTTATTTATTTGGGTGTTATTTTTAAATTTCATGTCCAGTTCATTCATTTGATGAACTAGACATGTAATTTAAAAATTAAATCCAATTCCTATTATATTAATTATACTTTTGGGGATATGAATTTTTCTTCTGAAGTTTGCTTTAGCTGCATTTCAGAAATTTTCAAAAATTAACACATCATTATGTGTTAGTACTCTTTCACATAGCTCTTAATTGTTTCTGTGATTCATTTTTTGACCAACTCATTATTCTGGATGCTGTAAAGTCACCATTTAGATTTGTTTTTCCTTTCTTAGATTTATTTCATTGTATTATAGTCCATAAAGGATATATCATTGCTTTTTTACACTAATATTTTGTTTTCAATTTTCTAACACATATTCTAATTTATAAGGGATTATATGATATTAATTAATCATGTATAAACTTTAGTGTTCCCATCAAAAAGGTCAAATGTTTGATTTTTAAATTCTCCCACAGTTAGTAAATTCTGTAATTTTCACTGGGTATATTTTTCTATAGTTTTTAGTTTTGAGAAAGGAAAAATACAATATTCTGCTATAATCATGTTATTTGAAATATCTCTTCATCTTTTTAAAATTAAGACTTTTTCTTTATGAACTTAGCTATCATGCTATTTGGTACACATATATGCTTAGTATTACTGATTTATTTGTATGAAAGTTTCCTTTTCTTTCTAATGTGAATTTAAAGACAAAATGATTACCATTTACTTTTTTTTTTTTTAGGTTTTTGCAAGGCAAATGGAGTTAAGTTGCTTGCCCAAGGCCACATAGCTAGGTAATTATTAAGTGTCTGAGGCTGGATTTGAACCCAGGTACTCCTGACTCCAAGGCCGGTGCTTTATCCACTGCGCCACCTGGCCACCCTACCATTTACTTTTGAAATTCACCTGATGAATATAAAAATCTTATTCTACCTTCTTATTTTGATTCTATACTTTTAAAAAATTTGTTTCCTTTACATCACTGATGGTAGTTTTATTTTTTAATCCAGTTTGTTACTCTCCTTTATTTTTTAGAATGTTTAATCCACTCACATTTAAGTGTTTTCTTCAATGTCTTTTTAGTATTTTTAAAAATTTCTTTTTCATTTTTTCCATGACTCTACTAAGTTAATTTTTTGCAATTTTTTGATTATTGACTAATAGAATATTTTCTTTACATTTGATCTTCACTCCCTCCCCCCTTTTCCTATAGGAAAGCCTCAAATACTCCTATATTATTCATTTTTATTGCTTGCAGGACATATCATTTTGGGTCATAGCTTGAATTCCATTCCTGTTTGGTTACTATTACATTTCCTTCTGTGACTTTGTGTGTCTACAGAGAAATCTTTATCCAAATTCCCTTTGTTTCATATTAGAAGCTGAAATTCATTGTTTTTTGGAGTGACAAAGCTGGTGTCAATTAATGCTAAATTAGATATAGTACAAATTATAAAATGTTACTTGATCACATACATTTTAGGCCAAAAGACGGCAAAGAGATATAATGAAGAGCCTGGAGTCAGGAAACTCTTCTTTACTTCAAATTTGGCCTCAGACACTAGTTGTGTAAACCTGGGAAACTAGATATTTGAAATCATCAGTTTCCTCATCTGTAAACTGAGCTAGAGAAGGAAGTGGCAAACTATTCAAGTGCTTTTTTCCCCAAGAAAACCACAAATGTAGTCAAAAAGAGTCAATCAAGTGGCACTAGGTGGCGCAGTGGATAGAGCACCGGCCTTGGAGTCAGAAGTACTTGGGTTCAAATCTGACCTCAGACACTTAATAATTACCTAGCCGAGTGGCCTTGGGCAAGCCACTTAACCCCATTGCCTTGAAAAATCTAAAAAAAAAAAAAGTCAATCACAACTTAAAAACAACAAAATAAAAAAAATTTAATTAATATGAGGTGTGTGAGCAAGTTAAGGGTTTCAATATTCTGAATAAAATGAACTTCCCTATTACTGAATGTAAATATGTATTTCTACACCATTTTGCCAACAATAATAATCAATATTTTACATATAATCATAATCTTGAATATACAGATTTAAACAATATGATAACCACCTGGGATCTGACTGTATTGCCTTTGTGACTTAAGCATGTTATTTATCTTCTCAGTCCTGTAGACAACTATGAATATATGTTAAAGAGAAGATATACAGGGGTAAATGTTGTTTTCTTATTTAGGAGATTCCTTACACCAGTGAAATCAAAGGTGCAATCTCTATTCCTTTCCTTTGTCATTAAAATTTTTCAATTTAAACATTACATCTCAAGAGTTTGCAGTGTTTTTTTTTTTCCTTCTTCATGGCAGAGATTCTCAATGTCTTGTTTTCTGTATTCAACAGCTTCTATATTACTTCCTTTACTCTAGTATTCAAATTTTTTTGTATGTCATGTTCTTCTGGGAGATCTATGATACCTGAGTTATAATCTTGGATATAATGTATTCAAGGAGAGTTACTTTGATTTGAGTAGAATTCTTATATACATTTAACATTACCTTTTACAGCTCTTCTGTGAAATTTTCCTTCACTTCAGTACATGTTACAAATCTATAATAATTTTCACTTCTTTCCATAAATTCTTAATCATGGATTAATTTTTTCTAGTTTGTAATTTTGTTTTTATAATTCCATAATGAATGATCTAATTTTTAAGAAATATTTATTCCTAATTTCTTCTTTCATGGATTTTATTTCTCTTTAAAACCACACTGGAGTTTTATTTTGCTGTTCAAAATCTTCTGGGAGCCTTTCATCAGGTACTATTATCCCTCATAATGTATTTATTACATAGGGCAAGGTAATTAAGAAAATTGACTAAGAAAGATTTTTAAAATATTAGAAAACTATAAAGGAATAACATCTAAAGAAGTACAAAATAGGGGATTTTCAAAACTGAAGGGGAGAAATGAGAAAAATTTTAAAACAAATTGAACAATTAAAACTGTTTCATTAAAAAAATATACTAGTAAACCTCATAAAGCATAGCCAATTCAATTTTTAAATATCAAATAAACAAAAGCAAGTTAGAAAAAAACATAAAATGTGAAAATTCACAAGAAAGAAAGGGAAAAAGGAAGTTTCGAGAATCTACTAAGCTGAATTATGTGACAATAAAACTCACAACCTAAAAAAAAAGTTATGAGTTTGTATCCTGGTAAGTATAAAACGTTAAAAACTAGAGAGAGGGGTGGCTAGGTGGTGCAATGGATAGAGCACTGGCCCTGGAGTCAGGAGTACCTGAGTTCAAATCTGGCCTCAGACACTTAATAATCACCTAGCTGTGTGGCCTTGGGCAAGCCACTTAACCCCATTGCCTTGCAAAAACTTTAAAAAAAAAAGAAAAAAGGAAAAACTAGAGATAGAATCAAGATAGTAAAGTAGAGAGAGTAATTCTCTCATCATTTCCCCCTAAAGAGTTTAAAAATAACTATCAAATTCTGGAATTGTATAGCCAACAAAAGCTTGGGGTGAGACATTTTTCTACCCAAAACAATTTTGGAGCTTGGAAGAAGTCTGTGATACTGGGCCTGAGAGTAGAGTAGCCTTGGAAAACTGAATGGTAATAGCAGCAGCAGTTACAATTTTGGAAGTTCTCTCACCTCAGAGACATTGAGGAGACTGAAAAACAGATGAGAATGAACCCCATGTCTGCTCACTGAGCTTAGAACAGTGTGCTATTGGACCATTTCATTGCTCACTAAACAATTCCAGGTTTCTGAGAAAGCAGAGTCCCTATAGTAAATAGTAGTAGCTCCAGGTCATTACCACTGTGGTGTAATACTGGATGCATCAACAACTAACAGACTCCCAGAACTAGATGTGAAAACACTAGGGTGAAAAAAATGTGATACTTGGGAAAGTAAGAAGTGAGCACAGAAGTGAGAAGAGTAAAACTCTAAGATAAAGTTCGAAGTCAAGAAATAACTTGGAAAAATGATCATCATCAACAACAAAGGATCTGGTCATAATAGTTAGTAAGATGAAGCTCAAAAAACAAATTCAGAAGAAGACAATGATGAGGAAATATCTACAAACAAAAACTGAAAGAAAAAATAAAAAGAAACCAAGTCCAATAAGAATTCCTTGAAGATGATTGGAAGGATAGGAGAAAGCTGGGAAATAATTTTTATATCCAATGTCTTTGATAAAGGTCTCATTTCTCAAATATTTAGACTGATAGAAATTTATAAGAACATGAAGCATTCCCCAATTGATAAACAAATAAAGGATATGAATAGGTAATTTTCAGATGAATAAAATATATATAGTCAATATGAAAAAAGGCTCTAAATCACTCTTAAATAGAGAAATGCAAATTAAAACAACTCTGAGGTACCACTCACACCTATCACATTGGCTAATATGACAGAAAAGGGAAAAGATAAATGTTGGAGTGGAATGTGGGAACTGGGACACTAATAATTTGCTGGTAGAATTGTAAATTGATCCAACCATTCTGGAGAGTGAATTAGAACTATGTTCAAAGGGCTATAAAACTCTGCATACTTTTTGATCTAGCAATACCACTGCTAAGTTTGTATGCCAAAGACAGCATAAAAAAGGGAAAAAGACCCATATGGCAAAAAATATTTATAGTAGCTTTTTTTTTTTGTGGTGGCAAAAAATCAGAAAGAAATTGGATGTCCATCAATTGGGGAATGGCCGAACAAGCTGTGGAATATGAATGCTATTGAATACTATTGTTCTGTAAGAAAAGCCTGGGAAAACTGAATTAGTGCTGGTGAAGTGAGCAGAAGCAGAAGATCATTGTACATGGTAATAGCAAAAACATATAATGATCAACTATCAACTAGTGATAGACTTAACTCCTCTCAGCAATACAATGACTAAAGAAAATTCTAAAAGACATGTGATAGAAAATGTTATCTACACCCAAAGAAATAATTATAGAATCAGATATAAACATACTATTTTTTAACTTTTTTAAAAAAATTGTTTATTTTTTCTTTCTCATGGTTTTCCTTTTTGTTCTGATTCTTCTTTCATAATATATGCAAAATGTTTAATGTTATTGTTCATATTTAATCTATATCAGATTGCTTGGGGAGAGAAGGAAAGGAGAGAGGAAGAAAATTTTATAACAATGAATGTTAAAAATTGTATATGTTATTAGAAAAAATAAGTACTGTGAAGAGGAAAAAAGTTCTTTGGAGAGCTAAAGAGATTTTTTTTTTAAAGGAACAAGATTTTAAAAAAATCAAGTAGGGGTGATAGGGTAAAAACTGAGAAAAGAAATGAGAGTAACACCAGAAAACTGTGAAAAAGAGAATTAACAGTTTGGTAAAAGAGGCACAAAAATATTAATGAAAATAATTCCTTATAATTTAGAATTGGGCAAGTGGAAATCAATGACTTCAAGACAAATCGAGACATAATTAAACAATGTCAAAAGAATGAAAAAATAAAATACAATATGAAATATCTCATTGTAAAAACAATTAACCTAGAACAGGGTTGTCTAACTTTACTTTTAAAAGTTTTTATTGAAACCATAGACAATAAATTTTAATTTGTCATTTTAGCGAGAACTCTGCAATAGTTCAGTTTCATTTACTAAAGCAAGCAGTAAACCTATAGGGGGCTGCATAAAATCACACTGTGGATGCATTTTGGATAGTCCTGACCTAGAATATAAACAGAGAAGAGATAATTTAAGAATCAGTGGACTATCTGAAAGTGATGATTTAAAAAAGAGCCTAGACATCATATTTCATAAAAACTATAAAGGAAAACTTCCCAGAAATTTTAGAATCAGAGGGCAATATAGAAATTTTAAAAATTTACCACTCACTGGCTGAAAGAGATACCCAAATGAAAACTTCCACAAATATTATAACCTTCCATAACAACCAGGTCCAAGAGAAAAGCCTGAAAGCAGCTGAAAAGAAAATAGTCAACTATTATAGTCACAGTTAGGACCTCATAAGTTTAGCAGCTACCATTTGAAGGAGTGAAGAACTTGAAAAGATATTCTGGAAGGGAATGGAGTGAGGATTACAACCAAGAATTATCCACACCACAAAACAAGGTAAAAAAGGTCATTTAGTGAAATTAGAGAACTCTCAAATATTCTTGATAAAAAGTATATAGATGAATAGAAAAATCTGACATTAAAACACTAGATT
Source organism: Macrotis lagotis (assembly GCF_037893015.1). Lineage (NCBI taxonomy): Eukaryota > Metazoa > Chordata > Mammalia > Peramelemorphia > Peramelidae > Macrotis > Macrotis lagotis. The sequence goes on from NC_133661.1 coordinate 193,769,047, forward strand.
CAAATGAAGTATGAAGAGATAAACAAGAAAGGGATATTATGGGTCTTATTCCTCTATGGGAAGTTGATATTAGTTACTCCTAAGAACTTTATCATTTCTTTTAAAAAGATTAGAAAGGTGAGAAAGGAGGAAGAGAAGATTTAAGAAAGTTGTCTCATTATAAAAAAGGTACACAAGGAAGTATTAATAGTGAAAGGGAAAATGCAGGATGGGTGGAAGAAAACACTTCAATCTCCCTTGCACCTGAACTGGTTGAAAGAGAAAAGAACATGTACCCATGCACACAAACTCATGTATACAAACATATACACATACATATATACATATAAAGTACATTCAATCGTGTATAGAAATCTGTTTTATGCAACAACAAAGTAGGAGGAAATCGAGTTAAGAGAAAAGAGGAAAAGAGGTTATTATAAGAGGGAGGGCAGTGTGCAGATTAAGGGAGGATATAATTATAAGCAATATACTAAAAGTAATAAATGAGGAAATAAAATAACCTACATGATTTAGTATTTTCTTAAAGACAATTTTCATGGATAAATTTTGTTCATGTACTAGGCATTGTCCTAGATAGTAGAGATACAAATATAAAGAAACAATTCCTACTCTTAAACTTACATTCTAACAAATAAGTGATATCAAAACCTTAGACATATGCCTGAAGCTCTCTTATCTCGGACTTTGGGTTTTCCCTCCCTCTACCTCTCTCTCTCTCTGTCTTTCTTTCAAATAGTGGTATATTAAAAGTGTAATCAGTATATATATTGCTACTTCTGATAATTTCACTTTGCATCATTTCATATAGGTCTTTCCATATTTATTTGTATGCTTTAAATTTACATTTTTATAGTACCATGATATTACAATAGGCCTCAATTTGTTCAAACATTTCCTAACATTCAAAAGGATAGATTGCTTCCAAATTTTACATTGAAACAAAATTTATCCAATAAAATTTACTTTAAAAATTTCCTTCTAAAAGACCTGGTCAATATGACCCATTGACACTATTTGCAGCTCATCCCAAAAGGTAATGAAATAGAAGTCACAATGGTCTTGCTATGTTGAATTCCCAATGATTACAGTTCAGGAACAATTTGATTTGCCAGAAACTCTGAAAATTCCTCAGTGTATATAAAGGGAAGCCAATTAGTGGTAATTAACAGGCTAAGAGGGATTGAAAACAGGGGAAAATAAGTCAAAGAAGAAATCTAAGAAAATAAACAAAATACATTTCAGAGTTTAATTTCATAGCTAATAATATGCATGGTTTTTGGGAATGGGAATAATTCATTTTTGTCTTTATGTCTCCAAGATCTAGCACAGCACTTTACATATAAGTTTTTAAAATATTTTGTTGATCAGTTGATTAGAAATAACTATTCAGAAGACTAGAAAGAAAATAATGATGATAATGATGATGATGATGATAATAATAATAATAATGATAATAATAATAATAATAATAATAATGATGTTTGTCTTTCAATTTCAAAGAAGACCATGACATCAGGGAGGTGATGTCATGGCAAGAAAGGGAACTGGATTTGAGTGAGGGGGCATTGTGTTAGGTTACCAGTTTCTCTTTCTCCTCCAGAGCCATCTGGGTCCAGTAGCTAGATATGAATTAGGATGATTGGAGATCACCCCAGATGTGAGGCAATAAGAATTAAGTGATTTGCCCAAGGTCACACAGCCACACACAGAAGTGTCTGAGGCTGGATTCAAACTCCCATTCTCCTGACTCTAAGGTCAGTGCTCTATCTACTGTGCTACCTAGCTGTCTTCTGTCATTGAATATAAAAGTAGCTTCAAAGCTGAGGAAAGGTCCACTTGGAACAAAACAGTGGAAACACCAGAAGAAAAAAAAACCATAAGATTTATATTAATGACAGTATATCATGTAAGGTAACTGCCTAAAAGAGTTAGTACAACTCTCTTCTTGTTGAGCTGCATCCATGCTGCTTATGGATGGACAATCCAGGAAGGCAGAATTATTGGCAGATGTGTCTAGGTGAAGTTCTGTGCTCCACTGCATTTCTTCACTACATCACTTTGTATCTCAAATATATCAGGATTTTCAATAATTGTTCTAAATTTTTTTTATAATAAGACACATTATAGAAATTAAAGATAAAATTAAACTAGTAACTTACCATTGTGAGGAGAAAATATCTAAGGAATTCTGGTATTTGTCATTAATTTCCCGGCCCCCTCACAACTAGCTAAGAAGTACTACTAATAATATTTCTGATAAGGACACCTTTCTACCTTGAGAATATGGTGGAGTGTTTTTAGAATAAGAGGACTTAGGTTACATTCCCTACTGCTATACCTTACTCTTTCTGGATCTCAGTCACCTCTTCAGTAACATGAGGAGGTCATACTAGATAACTTTTTGCATTCTTTTTATCTCTGAACCTAAGATCTGGTTATCATTTTGCTTGTGGGTTTTTTAAAATCCTTCCTTGCAAACTCCACTTCTTTTTTAACCATAAGAGTCATTTCTGGAAATAGCCTCTGCCCAAAAATGTAGGTCTAGGATAACATATCTCATGGAAAAGGTACACTATTGTCTCTCAAATAATAAATATTAGACTTTCAATAAAGAATTAGTGTACCAAATATAAAACTTCAGAATGGCTGTGTCAGGGAAAACGCTGGAAAATTCACTCCTGAAAATATCTTTTAACTTATGTTTTGAAAAAAGTTAAGTTAACTGTCATGGGCCATGTGAGGTATGAAGACTTATGTCAGCGTTTCCTCCACAAATAGTGTCATATTTTTACATCTAAATTTTTTCATGTTCTTAAGGGAGGGGGTTTTATATTGAGGTTTTTTATTTCATTTTTGAGAATATTTAAATTCTTATAAAGTAGATAAGTGAAGCTCCTTCTTATTTTCCAAATACATAGGAGAACAATGGCTCTGAAATAGTGACTAAGGGTTAAGAACAATGACAACCTTTATTCATTAATTTTCTTTCTTTCATTTATTAAACAAATATTTAAATGACTATTTTGTAAAAACACTATTTACTTGTAAAGAAAAAATATTCTGACCTCAAGAAGTTCACAGTTATTGATAAGAGGTAGATAAGCAATGGTTACAGAAAACTATAATATAAACTAGAGTATAAGTGAGTATAACTAGTATGAGAACAAATTCTGAAAAAAATCACTTCTAGTTGGGAGAATTAATCAAGACTCCACAGAGAAAGTGACATTTGAAATAAACTGATTAAAAAAAAATTCCTAAAAGCAGAGTGACCAATGATTAGATTACAAAAGTAATGTGTAAGGTAATAAGGGGCCTGTATCCATCAGATGGTAGTATCCTTATGTAATTATGATCTAAAATTTCATTTGCATTTAGAAAATATCTTCTCCTCTACAATCATTAATCAAGAAATCATCACTCACAAATCCCCAATTTATTTCACCTTCTACTACCAAAGTTGGCTCTAGGAGCAGTGGGAAAGGAAGGGAGTTCCCACAGTTGTCACTTGCTATCTCATTTATTTACAAGGTATGACTTCTGTTGAAGTTGGAAGGGTCAAATTTTATTTTCTCCATTTTATAGAGAGGATGAACTTTGGCACAGATGGAATAAACTATTTGTCTAAGGTTAATTAATGGTAAAACAAGAACTTGAACTCTGGGTTTCTGGTTCAGTGATTTATACAGTGAAAAACATGATGCTTTTAGATGAGTAACTATATGAATAGAAGATGCATTAATTTCATATAACCTCTGGACTATTCAAATGCAAAGGTTTTAAAGAAAAAGAGAAAGCAAAATGTAGTGAATATGGCATTGAACTTGGAAGTCAGGAAGTCCTGGGTTCAAATTTCACCTCAGACGTGAATTGTGAGACTGGGCAAACCCTTTAACTCTCTGTGTCTAGTTTCTTATCAGTAAAATGACAGAGTTGGAATCAATGGCCTCTAAAGTCCCTGATTGTTTTAAATCTATGATCTAGAGATTTTTATATGGAAGTTTCTCATGTTTTTATGTCCACTATAAGCAGGGGGGGAATGTTATACAGTGATTTTATATGTACATATGTTAAATCATTTATATGTGTTTATGCTTATTTCTTAATCTTCATATGAGAAGAAACTTGTAAAATAGGGGGGAACAATTTTGTTGTATCTATAAGGAAAATTTTAATATTTTATTTAAAATTTAATATATATGGGCAAAATATGATAATCTACCATATACTACAGTAGATTTTCCCAATATTAAGTCTAGTATTAAATATAAAAATATAACATTTCTGAAGCAGAGATGTAAAATCTTTTTTACTCTTTAGTTCCTTAATAATTCCTGAGAATTTTACTAACAAATAAAGATCTATTTTTTCATCTTATTTGATATTATCAATCCCATTACTCAAAACGATTAGGGGCTTTAGGTAATATCTGATTTGTCTTGGGCAATGATGCAGATAGTCATAAGCATCAGGAATTCACACATATTATATATAAGAGATAAAGAATAGAAAGATGAATCTTTCTGTTTTCTAGGATCATTGGCCAATTAGTTGGACTTTGTGTTTTCTTTCTGGAAACACATAACATTCATTTTGTATAAGGAAGGAGATAAAACAGGATAAATAAGCAAACTTTACTATATTTGTAATATTCTAGAAGTCACATTTCCAAATAAGCAAATAATTAGTTTATAAGTCTTTGTGTATATGTACATAAATGTGTGTGTGTGTGTGTGTGTGTGTGTGTGTGTGTGTGTGTGTATGTATGTGTGTATGTTGGGGGTAGGAAAAGGCACTTGGAGTAATCTAGCGAAATTTTTAAATATTCTAAGTCTAAGGATATTTTAGTCAATTTACAAAATTAGCATTGATTCTCTACACACTTGGCTGACTTTCCTGGGAATATTTATTTACCATTTCCCACATAATTCCAATTGTTGCATGTAGTGAATACACACTTAGGAGGGCTGCCATAAACACAAAATCTCAAATTCTCAAGGAAAGAAAAAAAACCAATTAACTAACTATATCTTTGAATGTGAACGGGTTGTTTATGGCAGTTTTCATGAGTGGCAAAGAACTGGAAATTATAGGAATCCCTATCAAATAGGTAATGGTTGAACAAGTTATGGCAAAGGCTTCTGATGGAATACTACTGGGCTATAAAAAATGATGAGTTAAATTATCTCAGAAAAGAATGCAATGACTAACTTCCAGTCAAGATGGTGGAGACAAAACAGGCACTGTGCTAAGGTCTCCTGGTTTTCCCTCAGAAATAATATGAAACAAACTTCATAACAGAAATCTGATTGACAAAATCCAGAAAAAGAAGCTAGGAGAAGAACCTCTACCTCAAGGTCTGTCTTTTGGTGAGCTGGGTGCAGAGAGCAGAAACCCTGCCAGGAGGGGTGAGATCTGAACTAGCCTAGGATCAGCCATGGAGGCTTTGACTGTGGAAACTGTGGGACTGATGGTCTGGAGTACTCTGACGGCTAGAAGGTGAGTTCCAGCGCTGAGAGTTGCAGACATAAATCTGTTGGGCTCCTCTGGTCTGGACTCCATACTTTCATTTCAGCTGAACCTTCTTCCCAAAACAAACAGAATAATAGCCCCTGGCCCTGGGCAGGGGAGCTCCCTCAGCTGAAGAGGGAGAGTAATTACCTCACTCCAGGGCATAGCCTACATGTTTCAAGGATAAAAGAATCCAACAGAATTGCCCACACCCCCAGGCCTAGGGAGAGGGCCTCAAATCAAGGTCACAGACATTCCAGAGAAAGCAATCAGCACCCCCTACTGGATGGCCCACATGGAGTAACTGAACTCAGTGAGCAAAGCTTCTAGCACCTCTGCTTGGCCAGTCCACTAGGAGTTATTAAACTCAGTAGAAAAGAAAACAAAATAGCTAGTCTCATAAATGAAAAAAAGGTGAACTCGCCACTAATGAAAAGGAAATTAAAGTAATAATTCGGAATTATTTTGCCCAACTCTGTGCCAATAAATTTGATAATCTAAGAGAAATGGATGAATATTTAAAAATATATATAAGTTGCCCAGGTTAAAGGAAGAGAAACTTAAATACTTGAATAACCCTATCTCAGAAAAAGAAGTTCAACAAGCCATTATTGAACTCCTTAAGAAAAAAATCTCCAGGGCCAGATGGATTCACAAGTGAATTCTATCAAACATTTAAGGAACAACTAGTTCCAATTCTATAGAAACTCTTTGGAAAACATAGGTGAAAATGGAACTCTGCTTAATTCTTTCTATGACACCAATATGGTGCTGATACTTGACCAGGAAGAGTAAAAAACAGAGAAAGAAAATTATAGACCTATTTCCCTGATGAATATAGATGCAAAAATCTTAAATAAAATCTTAGCAAAATGATTACAAGTTATCACTAGGATAATACACTATGACCAAGTAGGATTTATCCCAGGAATGCAGGGTTGGTTCAATATTAGGAAAACTGTTAGTAAAATTGATTATATCAATAACAAATCTATCAGAAATCATATGATTATATAAATAGATCCTGAAAAAGCTTTTGACAAAATACAGTATGCATTCCTACTAAAAACACTACAGAGTGTAGGAATAAATGGATTTTTCCTTACAATAATAAGCAGTATCTCTCTGGAATCCTCAACAAGCATTATATGCAATGGGGATAGGCTAAAGGTATTCCCAATAAGATGAGGGGTGAAATAAGGATACCAACTACCACCACTACTATTCAATATTGTATTAGAAATGTTAGCTTCTGAAATAAGAGAATAAAAGACACTGAAGGAATTAGAATAGGGAAGGAAGAGACAAAACTCTCACTCTTTGCAGATTACATGAAGAATCCCAAAAAAATCATCTAAAAAACTACTAAAAATAATTAGCAACTTTAGCAAAGTAGCAGGATATAGAATAAACTCTCATAAATCCTCAACATTTCCATAAATGACTAGCAAGATACAGTAGAAAGAGCTAGAAAGAGAAATTCCATTCAAAGTACCTTCAGACAAAATAAAAAACCTGGAAGTCTCCCTGTCAAGGCAGACTCAGAAACTTTGTGAAAACAATTACAAAACCTTCTCACACAAATAAAATGAGACTGAAATTACTGGGCAAATATCAGCTGCTCATGGATAGGCCGAGCAAATATAATAAAAATGACAATTCTAACAAAATTATAGTACTTGTTTAGTGCCCTACCAAAAAAAATTCAAAAAACTTACCTTAATGAGTTAAAAAAAACTGTAAGTAAATTCATATGGAGAAATAAAAAGTCAAGAATCTCCAGAGATTAAATGAAAAAAGTGCAAAAAAAGGAGGCTTAGTCCTACTAGATGTAAAATTATATTATAAAGTATCAGTCACTGAAACTATCTGATATTGGCTAAGAAATAGAGTGGTTGATCAGTGGAATAGACTATGTACAATAGCAGGAAATGATTATAGTAATCTGCTGTTTGATAAACCCAAAGAGTCCTGCTTCTGGGATAAGAAATCTCTCTTGGATAAAAACTGCAGGGAAAATTCAACATTAGTAGGGCACAAACTTGGATTAGACCAACATCTCACATCCTATACTAGGATCAGATCAAAATGGATACAGGATTTAGACATAAAAGACAATTTTATAAGCAAACCAGAAGATCCATGAATAGTTTACTTGTCAGATCTATGAAAAGGAAGGGAATTTATGACCAAGGATGAGATGGAGAACATCATTAAAAACCAAACTAGATAATTTTGATTACATTAAATTACAAAGCTTTTGCACAGACAAACCATTGTAACCAATATCAAAAGAAATGTAGTAAATTGGGAAACAATTTTTATGCCTGGTCTTTCTGGCAAAGGACTCATTTCTAAAATATACAGAGAACTGAGTCAAAGTTTTAAAAAAATAAGCCATTCCTCAATTGACACATTGTCAAAGGATATGCAAAGGCAATTTACAGATGAAGAAATCAAGGAGATCTATAGTCAAATGAAAAATTGCTCTAAATAACTAATTATTAGAGAAATGCAAATTAAAGTATCTCTGAGGTACCACCTCACACCTCTCAGATTGTCCAATATAACCAGAAAGGAAAATGATCAATGCTGGAAGAGATGTGGGAAATCTGGGACACTAATACATTGTTGGTGCAGCTGTGAACTCATCCAACCTTTCTGGAGAGCAATTTGGAATAATGCCTAAAAGGCAACAAAAATGTGCATACCCTTTGATCCAGCAATACCACTACTGGGTCTATACCCTGAAGAGATTATGAAAAAGGGTAAAAACATCACTTGTACAAAAATATTCACAGCAACTCTGTTTGTAGTGGCAAAGAATTAGAAATTGAGGGGATGTCCATCATTTGGGGAAAGAGTTAACAAATTATGGTATATGTATGCCATGGAACACTATTGTTCTATTAGAAACCAGTAGGTATGGGAATTCAGGGAAGCCTGGAAGGATTTGCATGAACTGTTGCTAAGCGAGATGAGCAGAACCAGAATAACATTGTACACCCCAACAATATGGGGGTAATGATCAACCTTTTTTTAAATTTTTTTAGTGTTTTTTTTTTTTTGCAAGGCAAATGGGGTTAAGTGGCTTGCCCAAGGCCACACAGCTAGGTAATTATTAAGTGACTGAGACCGGATTTGAACCCAGGTACTCCTGACTCCAGGGCTGGTGCTTTATCCACTACGCCACCTAGCCGCCTCGATGATCAACCTTAATGGACTTGTTCATTCTATCAGTGAAACAATCAGGCACAATTTTGGGGTATCTGCGATGGAGAATATCATCTATATCCAGAGAAAGAATTGTGGAGTTTGAACAAAGCCTTACTTTTAATTTAAAAAAAAAAAAAACAACAACAACATTTCTTTATTATGTAATTTTGCTGTCTCTTATACTTTTATTTTTCTTCCTGAAGGATAAGATTTGTCTTTCATCACATTCAACTTAGATCAATGTATACCATGGAAACAAAGTAAAGACTAACAGACTGCCTTCTGTGGGGGGTGGGGGAGGAAAGTGAGATTAGGGGAAAAATTGTAAAATTCAAAATAAGTAAATAAATAACTTAAAAAAGAATGCAAAGACTTGCATGAAAAAGTAAAGAGTGAAGTGAACACAATCAAGAGAATATTATATATAGTAACAAATATTTTTTAAGAATGACTTTGAGAAACTAAATCATTTTGACTATAATAAATATACAAATTAAAAACAAAATGCAAATAAAGAAAGAAGGTATCTGCATCATCAGAGAAAGATCTGATAAAAAGAAGTATATGTAGAATAAATTTATATATACCTATTTGTATCTAATGATAACCATTTGTTGGGGCAGGAAGAAAAAAACAAATTTACAAGATAACCCTGTTTTAAGTTTGGAAGGAATAGCAAATTACACAAGGCAGATTTGTAGTGTCATGTGCAACCATCCTTTTTATTGTACTGTTTTGTAAATGCTTGCTATGCTTTGTACATTTCCAGCCACAGTAATGGTGCTTAGAATGGCAAGGAAAAAGACAAATTTTATGATATACTAGAAGAGGAGCAGCAAGGAGGGGAGAAAGAGGACATTTTTTAAATTGTCATTTGACACATAGGTATAATGAGATGAAATATGCCAACTATGGCCAAGGAAGTAAAGCACTGAATAAAACTGAAGACTCTCGGCTCTTAGTTGATTTAACAGTTTTCCTTTCTTCTTCACTGCTAGTGCCTTTTGTAATGGACAATGTAAGTATATAGTTTTACATGGTGTGTCTTCAATTAGAATGTGACTTCCTTCAGGCAGCCACTCAGTCAACTAACATTTATAAATAATATACCATGTATCAGGCACTGTGCTAGACCTGGGAATAAAAATAAAAAAAAAAAAGACAGTCTTTTGAATGGAGGAAGACAACATAAAAAAAGGCTGTTGAAAAGGCAGGTAGAGGTGGTATCGAGACATGTGTGAGAAGGGAGAGGTACATGATAGAGGAAGTCCAGAGTGTAGTCTGAAGAGAAATGAGACATGGCCAACTTGAAAATCCTCCTTAAATGGAACTTCTGGGAGGAGGCTTTCAATCAGAAGAGAACTCAGGGGAAGAGGAAGCTCCCCAAATATGAATTCTAGGACTGGAGTAAGACATCAGAATGAAGAAGTTTCTGAGGCTTGGTTTTGTTCCTCAGGAGCTGGAGCAGAACAGGGCACTTTTTAGGCTTTTAAAATTTGTCATCTAATTCCACCAGTTCTGAGAGATGGAAACTCTTCACTCAATAAGGATATTCATATGTGTGTGTGTGTGTGTGTGTGTGTGTGTGTGCGCGCATGAGTGCATGCATGTGTGTGTAAAACACATAGATACATTCACCTACCTATACATATGTATAAAGAAAAACAGTATGGTACGAAAGATTGATTGCTAGAATAGCTATTAGAAAGCAATGTTAGAAATAATGATCAAATCCTACAGCTGACACTTATTAGTTGGATATGTATGTTAATTTCTAGTTTTAGTTACCTAACTTCCACATCTGTAAAATTAAGAGTAATAATTGTAGGTTTTCATGGCAGTTTTTTGAAAATCAAATGATATAACATATATAAAATAATTTACAAATTAAAAATTGCAGGAAATATTAACAGATTAGTCTAAATATAGGCTACCTTCAAATATGTTTCATCAGCAAGACAAAATTTCCTTGAATGTTAAAAAAAAACAATAATAGGTATACATTGAAAAATAACACCAATTATTTGACCATAGTTTGGATTAAGAAAATGAAATCTAGGAGAAAAGTAGTTTATATTAAGCCAAATATGTAGCACTTCAACAATTTTGGTAAGCATTAATATAAAAACACCTAAAAAATAAGATAGGATAATAATTGTTTAAGCACTTAATTTTAAAGGACAATGAAAAATAATAGTGAAATTGCATCAGACACAATATTATTTTTGCACTAAATTTGTTTCACTATCATATAAAATATTTAGCAATTTCTCCATATTTCCCAAAGTCATAGAAATGGTGCCTTATGGCAAGAAAAAAGGAAAATTTCATAATTTACTACATTGTATAGCCAAGGGACTCAGGACAATAAGCTATTGCTAGTTCATAAGATTTTTGAAGAATTCACACATTAGATATTTAAAACTTGTTTATGTGATGTTTTTAACATGAAGCTGTGTCGGGGGTCGGCCCTGACCGCCTGGGTGGATAGGACCTCCCCGGGAGTGAGGTCAGACCAACCCAGAGAAGACACGGCTCCTTAAGGGGAGCAGTGGCTTCGCCTGGTTGGCCTGTGTCCATTGCTCCAATCGGGTGGTAGGTTCTGCCCTCGGGGCGGATTGGGGTGGCAGCCCGGAAATAACTCCCTATATTAACCAGCGCCCTGAGCTATTCGGGGGATCCCTCTGCACCTAATAAAACATATGCCTCCTGAAGACGTGTCTGCCTGAGTCCCTCCTCGCTGATCCCCGGGGGAGGGAAATACCAGGGACGCCTGAAGCAGTGCCCACTGAGGAGCTCACTCGGGAGTCCGGGGAAGAAGACCCCGGACAGAACTGGCCCCCGAACAGGGACACCCGAAGACCCCGCCGAGTGAGGTAAGCCTGTTTAAGTAAAAACAGAAGAGGCAGACACCCTAGGTCCACGGGACACCTAGAGGGAGTAAACATGGGCAAAGGAATGTCTAAGCATTTACAGCCAGAGGATTCAGGAGTATTAGCATGTCAAGTACATGCACTAGTAAAGACTCAAGCATAAGAGTCCGTATAAAAGAATGTAAGGATTGGGTGGAAAAAATATTGGTTGTCTCCCCTTGGGTCTCCCACACCGGCATTGACCCTCAGAAGTGGAGAGTGGTAGGAACTCAAATGGCCTCTTATAACACAGAAAAACCTGGCTTTCTATCGGACACAGACTTTGTGATTTACTCCGTGGTGGCTGCAGCTCTTGACCCGCAGCCTCCACTGGGAGCCGTGCCCGGAGAAACACAAACAGGGCCCTCGTTACTAGGGGAACCTGAATGGCCCCCGCCCCCAGATGAGGGGCTTGACGACCTGAGGGAACCAGCCCCCAAATACCCTTAAAGAAATAGGGAGTCTGCTGTAGATTTTATCAGCAGAGTGCAGACCACCGTGGAAGGGAAATTCGGGACAGGGAATGCAGCACAACCATTAATCATTCAGTTAATAAAGGGAGGACTAACTCATTCAAAAGGCTTGCTAGCTACTCTGCCTGCTGACCCCTCCTTAGAGGAGATAATTGATAAGGCCCTAGACGAGGAACCCCCCCCCCCAGACCCTCTCCAAACCTCTATTAATCTCCTCGCTAATGCTTTACAAACCACAAACTTAGTGCCTAGATCAAAGGGTAAAGGAAACTGTTTCCGATGTGGAAAGACCGGTCACTTTCAAGCTGAGTGCCGTAATTCCCAGAAGAGTGCAATGAAGTGCTTTGTCTGTGGTAAACCTGGTCATATAGCAAAGCATTGTAGGCAGAAAAACAAAAACCAGAAGTATAGCAATGGTGGGCCGCAGGGAAACGGGAAGAGGGGTCGAGAAGCCGAGGGCCCGACCCCAGGGCTGATCTGTTAAATCCCTCAGTTACTATTCCCCTCTCAGAGAGCACAGAATTGAGCCCATGGACTACGACTACTGTTAAAGCCTCCCCTAGGGACTTCCACCGCTTAGTGATTGGAACTGCTCTCGCTCCCCAGGTCATTGTCCACACACAGCTCCTAAGCCCAGGCCAGACTTCTATAACTGTTACAAATCCCCATCATTACCCAATAGAGCTAAAAGGCGGTGAGCCTGTTGCTCTTGCTATTTCCCTCCCTTGGATAGATAAGGATTGGAGAGAGCGTACCCATGAGGACACATTTGTGGCATGGACACAGGCTATATCAGCCCACCATCCCACTTTACCACTTATAGTGGAGGGAAGAGAGATTGTAGGTTTAATTGATACAGGTGCTGATGTCTCGGTCATATCCACAAAAGATTGGCAGCCCTGTTGGGAACTTTCAAAAACTCCCCAAGACATCACGGGAGTTTCAGGAGGTACTTTGGGGAAAAGGTCCCTAAGATTTCTAAAATGGAAAAGTGATGATGTGGCAGGGATCTTCCGCCCTTTGGTACTTCCTATTCATATGTCCCTATGGGGGAGGGATGTTTTGCAAACCTTGGGCTTGTCCCTAACTACAGACACAGCTTTAAACCACTAGGGGTCACTGGAGGGCCGCAACCCATACCGCTGACGTGGCGATCTGACAAACCGGTTTGGGTAGATCAGTGGCCCCTCACCAAAGAGAAATTACAGGCCCTTGCTAACATAGTACAAGGACTTTTATCGGCTGGACAAGTAGAGCCATCCACCAGCCCATGGAATTCCCCAGTTTTTGTAATCAAAAAGAAAAGTGGGAAGTGGAGAATGTTAGTAGATCTAAGAAAGGTTAATGCCACCTTACAACCTATGGGTACCACCCAGCCTGGGTTACCTTCTCCAGTTGCCATTCCAAAGGCTTGGCCCATAACTGTTATAGATATAAAGGATTGTTTTTATAGTATACCCCTTAACCCTGTAGATAGACAGCGCTTCGCCTTTAGTGTACCTGCTGTAAATTATCAAGAACCTGCTACCTCCCTACACATATTTAGGACATCAGGTATACAAGGATTTAGTGAAGAAATCTCCTAAGATTGATACAGCTCAAGTTTCTACATTAAATGATTTTCAGAAATTAATTGGTTCAATTCAATGGCTAAGGAATGTAGTTCCTATTTCCAATGATATGATGTATCCATTGTATGATATTTTAAAAGGCTCATCTGATTTGAACTCGCCTCGTACATGGACCCCTGCAGCCAGGGAAGCTGTTACTCAGATACAGGACTTGGCATCCACATCAACTGTTGCCCGATTAGATCCAACCGCTCCGGTTTATGTAACTTTGGTGTGTCATCCTTCATTGGGTAAGGCCGGAGTAGTGTTCCAAGTTACAGGTCCTTTACAATGGGTACATTCATCTAAATCCATGAAGTCTATACCCTCCAAGTTTGAAGTGGATGCACAACTCCTTTTGAAAGCAGCAGAAGCTGCGATCACTATTTTTGGCACCATTCCTATGTTACTGCTCCAGGAAGATCCTGCAATACTTACTCATTTAGCACAGAACTCAGAGGAGTGGGCCATGTTATTGTCTACTTATCCCACTTCTCAGGGTCATCCACCTCCCTCATTACGAGGATGGTTGCAACTCCCTTTGAAGTATCCCTCCAACCCAGTAGTTCCTCAACCAGTACAGGGAGTCAATGTTTTTACCGATGCTACCAAACACCATAGAGCATCTATTTATATTCCAGACAAGAAGATATTGAAGGTGTTACAAACTCCATATGCCTCAGCCCAAAAGAATGAATTGCAGGCCATTGTGATAGCCTTAGAACTGTGTGCTTATGAGCCTTTTAACTTAATCACTGATAGCTATTACTGCTTTGTCTTATTGCAACAGCTAGCTCTAGCAGATCTTTCTTTGTCCAATTCTGCAGTCATAGATCTTTTACACCAAGCACAACGGTCTCTCCTACACCGCTCTGACCCCCTCTATGTCTTACATGTCAGATCTCATGTGTCCACTTCTGGCCCAATATACTCAGGGAATGCCATAGCTGACTCGGCTCTCCTTGACCCTGATATCAAAAGTGAGATAGTCATGTATGCAGATCCTTCTATTGTTCATGACACATTTCATCTCCCAGCAAAAACACTTGCACGGCTCTATGGTCTTCCTAAGGAAGAGGCACGTCGCATTGTCCGACAATGCAGGCATTGTGTCCCTTTTCGCCCTGCCCCGACTGTACGTGCCACCAACCCCCGGGGCCTGGCCCCTAATGATATTTGGCAGATGGATGTCACCCACTTTCAGGCCAGCTTGATTCATGTCACTGTGGACACTTTTTCTAACTTTATTATGGCCACTTTGCAGCCTGGTGAGGCTGTACGCCATGTGATAGCTCATTGTCTTCACTGCTTTGCCACCCACGGGATACCTCGGTTGTTAAAAACCGACAATGGCCCGGCCTATACCTCCTCTGCTTTTGCTCGCTTCTGCCACCAATTCGGTGTCACTCATGTTACCGGTATCCCTTACAATCCCACCGGTCAAGCCATTGTGGAGCGTGCCAATCAGTCCTTGAAGCGCACTCTCATTAAACAAAAAGGGGGAGTGCGTGGTAGACTCACTGCAGTTCAGGTAGCAACTGCGGTCTTCACCAGGAATTACTTGATTGGTGATGATCAGGGCATTACCCCTGCTATGAAACAAATACTACCTCCACAAACTCCACTAACACAAGAAACACACACACAGACAAAAAACCTAACAAAAAATAAACCCACGACAGCATGGTGGAGAGATGAGGAAGGACAGTGGCATGGTCCCGCCCAGGTGATGGTATGGGGAAAGGGATTCTTGAGTCTCCACACAGGTGAAGGGACACGCTGGGTGCCCACCAGGTGGACCAGGACCTGTACAGAAGATAAAGAGAAACCACAAAAAAAAAAGCAGACGGAAGCGCCTCAACAGGACGAAGAAAGCAAAGACGGCACATAAATGGCTAAGTATACTAGGAATATTAAGCAGATTAAAACCCATTGACTCCCGATCCATTCCCCTTCATTGGAAAAATCTTACTGAGGCCACTCATTTTACTTATTGGACAGTAATACCAGGGTTTCCTACAGTTGTTCCAGCCACATGGATAGGAGATCCAGTGGAATTACAGTTAGCAGGCTCTGCTTACCTAGTGCTAGGAGGGCTTAAAGGGGCTCCTCCTGAAAAGAAACATGATCTGAATAGCCCTGTAACTTTGACTTCTTTGCATCTTCCGATATGCCTTACTACAGGCTCTCACCCCCTCTGTGCTCAGGTGGTAAATGGAACACTTAAAGAAACCCCTCATGGACCAGATAGCAATCTTGGGCATGGTGACTTCTTGCATTTTTCTATGATCCAACATCTTATGCCTGTGGCCTATCTGACGCCAGTTGATAAGACCAAAGGAGATATACACTATGTCTCGTCACTCCCTCTGCCCAATAACAGTTATATAGGAAGAATGGCTTTGAGCGAGTTCAATAAAACGTGGCATTGGATTCTGGGAGGCGGATGCAATACCACTAAAGCCTCTTGGGAAAGTAATAAAACTGATGGCCCTTGTAATTTTATGGACAGGATTAGAGTGGCTGCAGGAATGTCCCCTAACCAAGAAATACCCCATTCCCCTCTACCACCATGCTCTCCTTCACCAACTATGTTTGAAGCCGTACAGGTTTGTTCTACAGGAGTTCCAGTCTACGGTCCCAACGTGAACGGCACTCAAGTGTATTTCCTGGATGGCGGCCCAGGCCCCTATTTTGCTGCTCCGGTCCCGCATGTGATGAAAGACAACAGTACCAGACCACAGACGCACCTTTGGAAAGCCGCAGCAGCCTTCGATGTCATCATTCATTCTACGGACAACACTGCCCCTGCCAAAGTGAACAACACCATCTGGAACCTTTGGGCTGAACTATTTTATGACTTATATTGGGTGTGCCCCGAAGGACAGAGGACAGACTATTGGTGTAATGTCTTTACCACACAAGCAGTGACTGTTCTACCTACCTATCTAGATGAGTTAGACAAAATAATCAATACCATAAGGAATATCACAGATCAGTATAAGAAAGATATGGAGGATGATCACGGTCTATTCCCTGATTGGATAAATAAGATAGACCTTAATCATTGGATGCATTATTTGTTGATTCTTGGTGCATGGTGTTTAATGGCCTTATTGCTATGTTGCCTGTTTCCCCTTCTTTTTTCTCTGTTTATAAAAATGGGGCGTTGGGCCCTTGAGCAACTCAAGGCAGACATACTCATGTCAAACAAAAAGGGGGAGTTGTCGGGGGTCGGCCCTGACCGCCTGGGTGGATAGGACCTCCCCGGGAGTGAGGTCAGACCAACCCAGAGAAGACACGGCTCCTTAAGGGGAGCAGTGGCTTCGCCTGGTTGGCCTGTGTCCATTGCTCCAATCGGGTGGTAGGTTCTGCCCTCGGGGCGGATTGGGGTGGCAGCCCGGAAATAACTCCCTATATTAACCAGCGCCCTGAGCTATTCGGGGGATCCCTCTGCACCTAATAAAACATATGCCTCCTGAAGACGTGTCTGCCTGAGTCCCTCCTCGCTGATCCCCGGGGGAGGGAAATACCAGGGACGCCTGAAGCAGTGCCCACTGAGGAGCTCACTCGGGAGTCCGGGGAAGAAGACCCCGGACAAAGCTGATTTTAGCAAGTGGTAGCATATTTTTTCCTGCTTTGAAATATATATTTTGATGAATCATAAATAATTCTTACCTCAGAGAGATCAAACTGTACTTGATCTAGTGTTTTTCCAAGATGTTTATCTGGTTCTAAGCCTGTCAAAAAAAAATGGAAGAGGTCTTTTTTGAAATTTTTGTTTTTAGAGATAAGTACTCTTTTTATAATTATTTTTAAGTTTTATTTATTTAAGGCAATGGGGTTAAAGTGATTTGCGCAAGGTCACACAGCTAGGCACTATTAAGTATCTGAGGCTGAATTTGAACTCAGGTCCTCCTGACTCCAGGGTCAGTTCTCTAGCCACTGCATCACCTAGCTGCCCCGATGAGTACTCTTTTTAAAAACCAAAACAAGCATTCTACTCCTTCTTTCTAGTCAATATTATATATTTAGCATTGCTTTGATCAGAAAGTATACAAACCTAACCAATAGTAACTTGATTCAATCCTGGAAGAAAAAAATAAACTTTTTTCTTCTTTGCATTGTGTATAAATCAAATTATGAATTCTTTTTAAAAAAAGTTTTGAAAAATTTTACTTAAAAAATTTCAAGTCAATCTAACAATCATTAGCCACTTGGCTATGATAGAGATAGATGATTCTAATATTAAAAACAATAAACTTTCTTCCTTCAAGACACTTATAAAAGGAAGTTTATAATATATACATAATTATGATGCAAAGCAGAATTATGTATATAATTCCCTTATATATATAAAGGTAAGATTTGGAAAAAATGTTACATGAAAATGAAAGGAGATGATCTTTTTTCAGAAGGAAGAAGTAGGAGTCAAAGAAAAAGTGGTATCTTAATCCGTGCCTCAGAGGAAGAAAAGAATTTCAAAAGGTAGAGTTAAGTAGAAAACACATCTATTCAGTCTGTCAAAAAGAATTTATTAGTTCTTGCTACAGGCTCTGAGAATAAGAAGAAAATCAAAAGACAGTTCAATATAAAAATAATTATCTACAATAGGGGAAAAACCCTCATAACATTTAAGCAATCAAGGAAAACTATACACACAATGGCCACTTCCAAAAATATTATGTCTTTGTACTTTGTGTCCATCATATTGATGCTGACTTCTTAAGTCTCTTAAAATTGTTTTTCTTTAAAGTGTTTCTGAACTTGTATAAATTCTTTCAATTCTGCTAATTCTATATAATTTCACATAATCCAATATTCTTTGACATCATCTTTTTTCACTTCTTACAGCAAAATATTGCATTACTTTGCTATACCACAATTTGTTCAGCCATTCCTCAGTTGTTGGAAGAGGAAATCAAAGGCACTGCATTGGATTCTCATTCTCTGATTTTCTTTTTTGCTTATTCCTATCCCTTGTAGAAACTTTTATTCTATTTCCTTATGATCCAATGCATGTTGTTTTCTGTATTTTTATAGTCAGCAGACTCATCCAATATTAATATTCACTTAAAGAAACACATTTTCAAAATTTTCTAAAATTTATGGTGAAACATAAGAAAATATATTTGGTGTTTAATAAGTACTTTTTAATGATGAATTTCTGATTAACTATATTCTATTATGTATCTTTTTACTTCAACAAATTTGAAATGATATGATCTCTCAATATATAGCACTCATTTTAGCTAAGTGTAATGAATAAAATTTATCTGAGTGATGAGGTCATAAATAGTAGTAGAAAAAGACTGTAAAATTATGAAGGCTAAATGTAAACATGCCAAGTGAAAAAGTTTAGATTAGGGTTCCTCAGATTAGGATTCTAAGGAACAGAGACAGGACCACACCTACCTTAAACTGATTAAACTATGAGGTTTAAACAAATGACCAATCCCATACCCATAATGGGGCACTTTGACAGGTATAGAGCCACTTAAACAAAAAACAAGGCAAGCTTTGATTCTTTCAGTTTGTTTCTTGTCTTGCCCAAGGAAATTCACCAAGGATGAATAGATGGATATATATTTTTATATTTGGATTTTTAAAAAATATTCAGTTTTATATTCTTCCCTACTCAGACTGTTCTACAGTCTCATCTATGTAGGACTTTGTCTACAGTATGCTTTAGAAACCTCTGCATTGGAAATTTACCCCAGGAGTACATCTCAAATTTTAAAGTAACCCTCCAACCCTATACTCTCTCTCTTACTGACTGGTTCCCCCTAGAAGAATCTCCATTTTAAAGAGACATCCCAGGTCAACCAAAAGTTTATTCCTCTCCAGGTTGCACTAAAGACACGTCTCCAAAGGAATTTTTCTGCCACTCTGCTCCAATTGCTCCTTTCCTTTGTTTGTTTTGTTTTGTTTTTTGTTTTTGTTTTTACAAGGTAAAGGTGATAAGTGAATTGCCCAAGGTCACAGCTAGGTAACTGTCTGAGGTTACATTTGAACTCAGGTTCTCCAGATGCCAGGGACAGTGCTCTATCTACTGAGAGACCTAGCTGCCCCCCCTTTTCTACTCTCTTTCAAGTGTTATCTTCCCCTAATAGAATGTAAGCTCTTTGGGGACAAAATTCTATTTCTTTCTACTTCTATTTTTGTTCCCAGCCTTAGCTAAATACCTAGCACATAAAAAGCACTTAATAAATACTTGTTGACTGAATTTAGTTAAAGTAACAATGAAAAAGCCAGAAACATGTTCCTAAGGTAAAGAAACTGGGAGTCAACTTGAATATTCCAACCAAGAATAGGTGAGATAAGTTTCTGTTAAAAATTCTTTAAGAGAGGCAGAGTCTTTTAAAAAGAGAGAAAAGGGAGCAGCTAGGTGGCACAGTGGATAGAGCAATGATACTGAAGTTGGGAGGACCTAAGTTCAAATCTGATTCCAGACACCTAATACTTACTTAGCTGTGTGACCTTGGGTAAGTCACTTAACCCCAATGCCTTGAAAAAAACAAAAAACAATGATGAAATTAAAGCAATTATAAGTAGTTATTTTGTCTAGTTATATGCTAATAAATTTAACGATTTAAGTGAAATGGAAGACTACTTACAAAAATATAAATTGCCTAGATTAACAGAAGAGGAAATAGAATATCTAAATAAATCTATTTTAGAATAAAGAAACTGAACAGGAGAAAAATGAGCTTCCCAAGAGAAAAGAACAAGGACCATTTAAAAAATGAATTTATAAGTGAATTCCATCAAACATTGAAAATCAACTAATTCTAATAATAAATAATTTGGAATAATTAGTAAAGAAGGGATTCTATCAAAGTCTTTTTATGAAGCAAGTATGATACCAATATCTAAACCAGGAAGAGTAAAAACAGAAAGAGAAATTATAGACTAATTTCATTAATGAATATGAATAAAAAACCTAATAAATAAAATACTATCTAAGAGATGACATTACAAAGATTATATAGATTTATATCAGGAATTCATGGTGATTTAACATAAGTAAACTATTCATATAACTGCTTACATTAATAATAAGAGTAAAAAAATCATATGATTATATCAGTAGATGCAGAAAAAACTTTTGATAAAGTTCAACTCTCATTTCTATTAAAACACTTAAAATATTGGTATAAATTGATTTTTCCATAAATTAATAAAAACTTTTATTTTAAACCATCAGCAAACATTACTGGTAAAAGTAAACTAAAAGACTTCCAAGTAAGATCAGGTGTGAAACAAGGATGCCAGAAATGATAGCTTTGTCAATCACTATCCATATTTCTGGATCACGGATCCATGGTGAACCTAAAAGAGGAGGTCAGCAGCAATAATAGTGTCTTAATTTCAATATCTAGCCCAACTAGCAGAATAATAGTAAAGGCAAGAATCCCTGACCAACAAGGAGTCTATAATTCTGCCACTCTGAGTCAACAAAACTTTCTAGTTGGGTGGTGCAGGGTTGAGTGGAGTGGAGTGGAGTCCAGCAGCAGGCTACTTGCACAGACCTAAACCCATATCAGGAAGAGTTCAGACCAGTGGGCAGATTTTTTGTCCAGGATCATGATGCAAACCATCCATTACCCAAAGAAAGCAGCAATCAGACCAGCCCAAACCTTCCCTCCAGAAGTGTGGTAAAGTCCAATCCTAATATCAAATCCAAAGTCAGGAAGACAATTGAAATAATGGACAAACAACAATAACCTCCACTATAATGAGCTATTATGGTTGAAGGGATACTCAAGACACAAAACCCAGAAGAGAATAGTTCCAAAACATCTAGAAGTAATGTCTTAGAGGAAAACAAGTCTGGAGCTCAACATCAATTAGAATTTCTCAAAGATATGAAGCAAGTTTAAAAAAAAACTTAAAGTTTTTTTAATAAATAGAAAGAGAGCATTTGAGAAAAAAATTGGAAAAGAAATGAAAACTAGGGAAGAATGAAAGCTCAAAAAGTAGAAAAAAACCTTGCCTGGGACTTCTGGGGTAGAGCACCAAGATGGTAGCCCAAAGTAAGGGAGCTTCTGGAGCTTTTCAAAAACAGCCTCTAAACAGATCCTAAAGTGTCAGAACCCACCAAAAAAACCAAAAACTTTTTTTTTTTTTTTAGTTTTTTTCAAGGCAATGGGGTTAAGCGGCTTGCCCAAGGCCACACAGCTAGGTAATTATTAAGTGTCTGAGGCCGGATTTGAACTTAGGTACTCCTGACTCCAGGACCGGTACTCTATCCACTATGTGACCTAGCTGCCCCATAACAGAGAACTTTTAAACCAGATATTTTGGAGAAACTTCAGGGAAAAAGTCTGTCTTGTGGGTAAAGGGCAAGTATGGCCCAGTATAGGCAGAAGAGCTTGGAAGTCAGCAAGAAGCTTTTAGTGACAGTGCCTAAGGTCCCAGAGTAGTAGGTCACATTGAGGGCCACAACCCCAGCTTAGAGAGCAAGATTTTGAGCCTTGGGACCAGACCTCTAATGCAAAATAAATAAATAAATAAATAAAAATAAAAAAGGAACTCTAAACCCTGGTCTGCAAAAAGTCATTGACAGGGGCAGCTAGGTGGTGTAGTGGATAAAGCACCGGCCTTGGAGTCAGGAGTACCTGGGTTCAAATCTGGTCTCAGACACTTAATAATTACCTAGCTGTGTGGCCTTGGGCAAGCCACTTAACCCCATTTGCCTTGCAAAAAAGTCATTGACAACCTCTCTTCTGATTAGGATAATACAAATTCCATTTCAGAAGAAAACAGTGACAAAATGCTTACATGTGAAGCTTCAAAGGAATTAATGAATCCCAAAAGACCTCTTGAAAGAGTTCAAAAAGAATTTTAAAAATCAAAAAAGAAAAATGGAAAAAAAGAAATGAGAGTCATACAGGAGAACTATGAAAAATCAACTGAAGAAAACGTAATAAAATGGAAGATGGAAAAAGAAACAAGAATTGGACAAATATGGGGCAGCTAGGTGGCACAGAGGATAGAGTTCTGGTTACTGGAGTCAGGAGAAACTTAACTGCACTGCTTTGCAAAAAGAAAAATGAACAAGTAGAAATGAATTACTCTATGAAACAACAAAATTTCATAAAAGAAAACTGAAAAAATAGAAGAGAATAGAAGAAAATTCAAAGTACTTCTTAGTAAAAAAGACTAACTTGGAAAATAGATCTAGGAGAGATAATTCATGAATTATTGGACTAACAGCCATAATCACCCCCCCCCCCAATTCCTGAACAATAACTTGCAGGAAATAATCATGGAAAAAGGACCTAATAACCTAGAAGATAAAATAGTCTTTGAAAGAATTCATTGATCACCCCCAGAAATAGATCTCTCAATAAAAACTCCAAGGAATATTGTAACCAAATTTCAGAACTCTCAGCTAAAGGAGAAAATACTACAAGCAGTCAAAAAGAAGCAATTTAAATACTAGGGAGCAATAATCAGGATTGTGTAGGACTTATTAGCTTTAATATAAAGAATTGGAGGGCCTGGAATATGATATTCCAGAGGGCAGAAATATTAAATGCATCCTTTTCAGATCATGATATTATAAAAATTGCATATAATAAAGGGTGATGGAAAGGTAAGCTAAAAATTAATTGGAAACTAAATAACTTAACACTAAAGAATGAGTGGATCAAAGAACTAATCATGGAGATAATCACCAATTTCATCCAAGAAAATGATGATGATGAGACACACAACTTGTGGGATGCAGTAAAAGCAGTTATTGGGAAATTTTATTTCTCTAAATGCTTATATGAATAAATTAGAGAAAAAGGAGATGAGTGAATTGAGCATGAAACTAAAAAAGCTGGAAAAATAACAAATTAAAAATCCCCAATTAAATGCTTAAATCTTTCAAAGTGGTTTGTCACTATGATATTGTTAATATGTAAATAATTCTCCTGGATTTGCTTACCTCACTCAGCATCGCTTCATACAAGCCTTCTCAGGTTTCTCTGAAACTGTTCCCTTCATCATTTCTCATAACCTAGTAATATTCCCTCATATTCACATATCACAACTTGTTCAGTCATTCCCCAATGAAGAGATACTCTCAGTTTCTAATTCTTTGCCACCACAACAAGAGTAGAAATTAATTTTTTTTGCACATATATGGATCCTTTTATGTCTTTTAAGTCTAGACTTAGTGATTTCACTAGAGTTAAATAATGCGACAGGCTTTGATAAACATTATGCAAATATTATTTCATTGTATCTTTACAACAACCCAAATGATAGATGCTATTATCCCCATTTTTCAGATGAAGAAATTGAGGGGAAAATACAAGTTAAATGACTTGACCAAGGTCATATAGTTATTATCTGAGGCTAGATTTGAACTCAGGCTTTCCTGACTACCACTGGGTCACCTAGTTGTCCCTATGGTTTTGGAATCATAGTGAAAAATAGTTACAAATTGCTTTCCAGAACAGTGGACCAGTTTGTAACATTACTAACAGTGCTTATTTCCCTGCTGCCCTTCTAACAATTGCCATTTTCCCTTTTAACAATTTTACCAATGTAATGGTTATGAAATGGAACCCCAGAATTGTTTTAATTTGTATTTCTCTCATTGTTAGTGACTTAGGGCATTTGTCATATGATTATTGATAGCTTGAATTCTTCCTTTGGAAATTATCTATTGACCATTTATCTATTAAAATGGATTTTCTCATAAATTTAATCTTGAAACTTGCAATTTTTTCCAATTCTAATTTCATATACCTGCTGTTAGCAGAATGAAAAGTTTTTTTAATCTTAATAATTTTCTAACAATATTGTCCATAGTGTATGGTTTAAGTTTTACAGTTTTCTGTTGTCTCTTATTTCTGTTATCTTTAGCCTAATTGTCATTGAGTATATGTATCTATTTTTTTTTATATACTCTTGTTTTCATCTTACCTCCCACTCACCAGTCCTACCCCATCCTCATCTCAACACTGTGGAGAAAATCCATATGATACAAATTTCTTCTACTGATGAAGATCAGCAGCTTATCTTACTTGTCAATAATTATAGTCTTGAGAGAGTTGCCTACATCATGTTGAATAATTTTTCCATAGCCACGTAGCTAGTTGTGTCACAAAGGAAGACTTTAACCTAGACAGATCTTCCAAACTTCAAAACCAGCCCTCTATTCAGTATGTTACATTGTCTTTTCCCCTCTCTCTTTCTTCTGCATTAAATAGTTCAGCTATGATTTGAATATTGCTATAGTGTGAAGAAAAGAAAAAAAAAACTGTCCTAGGGCTTCTAATAAAGATAGAAGGACAAAACAGTAAATTCCTGAAAAATACTTTGGAAAAGATAATACATACATTGGCCACACCAAATAACAAAAAAGTAAATAAAGAAGAACTCAAATTGAATACCTTCATCCATCCATTCCAGGTTGGCAAAAAGGGATACTTTGAAGTCTTTAACAGTATGTAAGAGAAATCAAGCAGAGGGATCCAGAAGGTAAACAGAATGCCAGTATAGCAATAGAGCACCAGGACTGGAATCAGGAAGACTTGAATTCAAATTTGGTTATATAAAACATTAACTAACTGAACTATAAAATGGGGATTACAATAGCAGCTTCTGCATAGGGCTGTTTTGTTTTTGAGGGTGAAATGGAATAAAAATCATAGTGTTAAGCATAGTAAGTACATAGAAATATATAAAGGTTAGTCATCTTCATTGTCCTTTCTTCTCTTCCTAATGAGAAGGTAGACCAATTTATAGACCATAGGGACATGAAATTTGCAACTTAGCCAATCCTGACATACTTGAAGAGCCCAGAACTTGACACCCAGAAGATACACCAATGGAAGAAATTTGAATAGATTTGTATAGATTTTCTCTGCAATGTTGAGATGAAGGTGGGATAGGGCTGAAGAGTGGGAGGTTAGTTGAAAACAAGAATAAAAAAACCAGATATATACATTCAATGACTAGTGTTCTAAAGCAAATATCACAAGAGGGGAGGACTAATGACAAGATCAGAGAAAATCCAAACTGAGGCCAAACAGGGACCTATGATTCTCATCCAAATAGGTAGGATCAGATGAAGTCTTGCCCTTTCAAAAAGTCCCAGTTTAGGAAAGACTAAACTATAAATAAAAACAGGGGAAAAAATCAGTGTTCATGTATTTTTGTTGTTGTTGTGCAAGAGTATCGAGGACATGAATTTAGATAGACTAGCATCACAAACTATGCAGAACTTCCAGTAAGAGAAAAGGTACACACCAGGTTTACTAGCACTCCAGGAAGGGAAGAAAGAAGAAGTTTTAAAAGGATGTTGGAAATCTAAAAAAACTGGAAGGTCAACAGAGAAGCTAAAATGGGACATGGATGTGGTAGGACTGAGAAGGATAGGCAAGGAAAGAATGATAAGAGGGGAAGAAGTATAATTTTCTCTTAAATGGTTCTTAAGTACCAATAACTCTTAAGTGAGTTATTAATATAGGAATAGAATATGAAAGCTATAGAGTTAATAGTCTTCAAGAGTTTTCGCAAGGAAATTGTCCTAGGTCACTATATCTTTTTTTTTTAATATTTTATTATTTTTCCCAATTACATGCAAAAAAATGATTTTCAACATCTGTTTTTAAAAATTTTGAGTTTCAAATTCTCTCCATCCTCCCCTCCCCATTCCTTTAGGTGGTATGCAATTTACTTGTGTAATTATGCAAAACATATTTCAATATTAGTCATGCTATGAAAGAAAACCCACCTTGAAAAAAAAGTGAAAAATAGTTTACTTGGTCTACATTTAGATTCCATCAGTTCTTACTCCGGAGATGGAAAGCATTTTTCATACTGAGTCATTGGGAATTGTCTTAGAACACTGTATTACTGAAAAGAAATTGTTAACAGTTGATTATCATATTGTTGTTATTACTGTGTACAGTACTCTGCTGGTTCTGTTTACTTCACTTTGAATCAATTTATGTAAGTCTTTTCATGTTTTTCTGAAATCATCTTGCTTATTTTTTCTTATGGCATAATAGTATTACATTACAATCATATGCCACAAATTGTCCAGTTATTCTCCAATTGATGGATACCTCTTCAATGTCTAATTATTTGCCACAACTAAAAGAATTACCACAAATATTTTTGTACAAATAGATCATTTTCTCTTTTATGGGATCTCTTTAAGATACAGACCTAGTGATAGTATTAATATTGGGATATGGAAAAAAGTGGAAAGGGATACTAATACTATTATATCTTAAACTATTCTACAAAATAATGAAAAGAAGATACAATGGACAATTTTGATTAAACTTGAAAAGTCTTTGCACAAACAAAATTAATGCAGTTTAAATTAGAAGAGAAACAATTACTTAGAAGAAAAAATCTTTTGAGTTTTATCTCTGATAGATATCTTCTATTTAAGGTATATAAGAAATGTATCTAAAGTTATAATAATGTCAGTCATTCCCAAGAGATAAGTGGACAAAGAACATGAAAGGACAGTTCTCATAGGAATAATTTCAATGTGTCAATAAATACTTTAAGAAATGCTTCAAAGTACTAAAAAATCATAAAACTCCTAATTAAAATAATTGAAGTTCCAACTTTATTCTGATCAGTTTGGCAAAAATGACAAAAACTGGAAAATGACTATTGTTGGAGATATAGGGAAAAAGAAAGTTTGGTGAACTGCTGGTGGAGTTATTAATTGGTCAGTTATTACTAAAAACAATTTGAAAAGTACCCCAAATATCACTAAACTTGTTTATACTTTCACCTAGAGATAAACACTACTAGGCCTATATCCCAAAGAGATAAAAAAGGGAAGATATATACAAAAATATTTATAACTCTTTTTGAACCAAAAACTTATATTGAAAATGAAGAAAAGGGATATATTTTAGATATGTCAAATATGTAAATTTACTTATCTTGACTGGTTTTTTTTGATTTTGTGATTTATTAATTGAAATGATCAGAAGTGGGTAAAGGAGAACTAGTCACTGAAGTCTTCATTTTTCATTTTCTGTTAGTTTGCTGGTTTTCAATTTTTGTAATCAGGTATCTAGTCAGGATTCATCTAGTTTCCAAAGATTTAAAATTTCCAAAGATTAAAAATGAGTCTTGTTTAGGAGACAATGAAGAAGTGATTATGTAGAGGCAGAAACATACAACAAATAAGGAACTATGAAGAAAAACCAGAGCAAAGGATGCCATCAAAGAAATATATGATCAAATAAGAAGCCAATCCAGTTATATGGTAAGGGAACAATAATCAATAAACAGTCCATATGATCCACTGAATCTTTATGATTTCAGAAGAAAATTCATCATGCTGGGTAGATCTTCTGTTGTAAATTTATTATGAGATGCACAAGTCACACAGGATGGAGACAGTCTGGAGGAAATACCAATGGAGGAACCATTCATATCAATGAGATCATAGATCCAAGAGAGTATTTGAGTATCATTTTCTGTATGCAGCGGAAAAGTTGTTAACTCATTTACTTGAGTCCTTGGCTACTGGGTAATGTAAACAGGCAACTGAAAGTTTTGATGCAAAAATATGTAGATTGTAGTTCCAATCAAACCACTTACATCATTTTTTCCTATACTAATATTCTGATATATGATTCATCTTTGTAAAAAAACTGAAAATTTCAATTTGTGAACATTCAAACTTTTTGGTGTTTTTCTTCCCTTTCTGTCAAATGCCATACAATTAACTCTTTAGTTATCTAATTTGTTGTCACAAAGGCAGTCACAAACATATATATATACTTCATCCTCAAAATATTTGCAATACACTATGACTTATCTTTAAATTTTCTTTAAAATTATTAAAAATCAATCTTATTAAAATTATCTTTAAAATAACATATATATATATATACTATGAATTACATGGGCAGTGTATATAATATTGTACGTGTCATTGTATATCCATTTTAAATGGATATTTTAATGGTATAAAATATTTCACAGGTTTACACTACAAAATCAAAATTATAGTCTGCAGTTTCTCTGTATTCTTAATTGATCAAAGATATAATTTTACATCTCAGTTCTGAATCACCATATTCCATGATGGAGGTGGTTGCATGTGTTTTTGGTTTGCCCTGAGGAAAAACGTAATTACTAAAATATTTAAATACAAACCACACAGGTCTCCCAAGATCTCATCTCCAATTATCATGCAAATATAACTAAATAAAAATGGGCATATAATTTTAATAAAGATTAAAGACTTTACTCTATTCATATAAATCCATTTAATTATATCAACAGGCATTAAAAAGCTCTGTTAAAATAATTTAAATAAATAAAATTTTAAAACATTAAAGAAGATTTTACATTCCTCACTGAAATATTATAGATTGCTTCACTACCTAAAGGATGGGCTTTTAAAACTATTTAATAGCTAAAATACAGAGTCAGACTTTTCTGGCTAGGAGTTAATAATGAAATAAGCTGCATGTGTGAGATTTTATAGGTTTGGTAATGGGATCTGAGTCTTGCTTAGTGAGGGCAGTATGTACTGCTATTATTCATAGACTTGATACTGTAGACATTTCACATATGAAACACTAGTCATCGAAGACATTTCACATACTGAGAACACTAAATAAAGTCAATGAGCATTGTGAGCAACAAAGAATGAATGACCTGAAAAATATCTGGTCAGGTTTACAAGACTCTTATTTTATCTCAGGCCATGTTTAGTTCAGGAAGAAAACTTCAGGCATGGCATGGATGGATTGTGATCTGCATCAACAGGGGAAACATAACAAATCTAAGAAAGCAGAGATCCATTTGAGAATATCTGAGTATCACTGTCTCTAAGTTGAGAGAAACTGAAAGTTCATTCAGATGTTCTTATAAAACAGTATGATAACATTACATGAATAGGAACTCTATATTATAGAATTTTAAAGTTTTCTTCAGTTTTGGTAACTCAAAGATAATAAAAATGTTTTTAAAATTTCAATTTTATTAGCTATAAAATCAATATTCTTTTTAAATAGTGGGTATATTTATAAATCAACAGAATATACAGATTTATGTGTTTCATTTCAATTTGATATTATTGGTTTCCTTCATGATAATTATTTCATCCTGGTGCAAACTACCATTTTATAATGAACCTTTGGACTTCCACTTGTATTGCAGCATTCCAAATTATTTTCATAAAAAATTGGAGAGAACAGAAATGTATGTCATTCCTGTGGGAGCTATGGACTGGAACTATTCTCACTCTTAAAGTGACTTTTAAAATGCCCTGACGCCACTGCTTTTAGGATTATCCTAGTCAGGAATGGAGAAGAATTTTCCATCCTTTAGATACTGATATTTTTCCAAGGTTCTGCTTAATGTCAAGAACACTAACAACTCCATATATGAAGAACCAGTTTTGATCATCAATAAAACCAGGTGCCAGAAAATAATGCATAATAAAATTGTAAAGATAATGGACATAGAATTCAAAACTGGTTCAACTTATTCAAAAAATATATTCTAAAATTATATAGCTACATTACACATTCTCTATTCTTGATTCTCTAAATTAGAGCTGTACAACCTTACTATTCCAATTTTTATTGAAACAATAGACAATAGATTTTGATTTGCCATTTTAGTGAGAGTTCTGAAGTAGCTTTGCTTCTTTTACTAAAATATTTAGTGAACTAATAGGGGACCACATAAAATTGCACTACGGGTCACATTTGGAAAGCCCTGCTCTAAATGACCATGAGGAGGTACTAAAATTACTTTACAAGTGATCTCGATGAATGGTTTCCTATGACTATCTAAATATTCTAATATCTAAATCTCTAAAAATTAGGTATACAAATAGAAAAGGAAGGAAATACCTCTTCTCAAAGATCTTACATTTTGGGGAGATTAAACCTACAAGGAAAAGGGGAATGGAGAGGAAAGAAAATAGGTACACTTCACTTTGATTGGGCAAAATAAATGGGATGTTCAGTGGGGTACTAAGGGACTACCCACAATCCAGTCAGAAACTAGAGAAGAGTTGAATTGATTGTGGGGTGGAGGGAAGTTTTTTGTGGGTCAGTGAGGCTGAAGAAGAGATGTCTAGAAAATGAGGAGTAATACAAGCATGATAGCCTGGAATCTCCTTAAAACAGCAGTCTTTGAAAAACAGTCATCAGTCAAGATACTAATTGCTGAAAGATAAATAAATATGCCAATGACTCATGCATTTGTCTGTGTAAGAAATTCCTCTCTACCTATGTTTCTAGGATTTAGTTGATAAATCCTAGGGAACTTGCCTGAGACATAGAGGTCAAATGGTTCCCTATGGACCACAGATTTAGTGTCATAGAAGTGAGTCTTGAACACAAGCTTTCCTGAGACTCAGTCCAACACTTTAGCTACAATGCCACGCTGCTGCTGTCTAAAACATGGTCAAATTAAAACTATATGATCTGTATTGTATGTATGTATAAAATCTGTATTTTTGAAAATTTATGTAAAAAACCCTTCAAGAAGATATTTATACTCCTAAGGTTAACTCAGAAAAAGAATTTAATATGCTCATACATTTACTCCCAAAAGATTCAATATAATCATTTAACATTCTGGATCAGATAACACTATCTACTGAATAATTTTAAAATATGTCCTCTTATCATTCTATTTTCATTTTCTTAAAGAGTAGCCACTTAACTGGAAAATGTTTCTAGTCTGATAGCATAATCTTCTCTTTCTTGAAATAAACCAGGGTATTTAGACTCAATACAGTAAAATTACATAATATAGTATAATATGAAAATCTTTCTCCTAATCTATGTAATGTCACAGAAACTTCCATTTTATGTTATATAACAACTGCATTAAGTTAAGATGCTCAAAGGCTGTGAAAGACTCTGAAATACTCAAAATGGCTCATGGGTTTTTTTCAGTGTAATTCAACTTCAAATAAAGGTGTCAATCTTTGCTAGTCCTTGGAAAAGATGTTTCTTTTTCTGTTTTATTCGACGTGAGTATCTTTCTCCAAGAGAGGTGAGGCCATGAATGCACATAAATTATGCTTTACCAAAGGACTTAACAACCAGTTCAATTTACCTGCTGAACCAGTCATCTGTAGAATGCAGGTTCCCACAGTATCCATTTCCCATATCAAAAGCTTTATAATCACTCAGACAATTATATTTATTGATGTTGCTGCTAATATTAATGGTAAGAAATATCAATATTCATATAGCAGAAGATTATATACAAAACACACAAGAATGATGTTAAGTTTTTGGTTTTTATCTCAAACAGAGGAATATCAAAATTTACTCTAAAGTACAGGAAGACTTAGCAATAAATTGTGACACCTAGCATTTAATCATGTGTTAAAGATTTTTTCTTTAGGATGCCCAACTCAGAAGAGATCTGGATGAGTGAATCAACTGACAACAAGACCTAGGTACAGGATAACTCTATGAAGAATTAAGAAATTAATTAGGAGGAAGAACCATAATTTGCAAAACTGACATCTATTTTACTTTACTTGCATGTATCAATGGGAAGCAATTACAATTCAATTAAAATATTCAATTTTATTACTTTACTGACTGACCTTGAAGTTAATGCCTATTTTATTTAATTGTTTCATCCATGAATAAATGTTAACCCTACAATGTTATGCATCATTATTTTCAATGCATTTTTCAACTCCCCAACTGAATTATGTCAGTCAATTTATTATCTGCTGTCAAGAAGGCAAGTGAAGGCTTATTTCTTTGAGACAGTCCAGTATAAAATGAGAGAAACATCTCAAAATGTTTGATAATGCTGTTTTTAATGGTGCCAAGCTGAATGAATTGTGCTCTCATCTAACTTTTCTAGCCTAGAGTTTTACTGTAAAATCAGTAGGTAGCTGTAGAAAAGAGTGTAATCACCTTTAGAAGCAATTTCTAGTCTGCCTATAACTCTTGATAAATCTCGCAGACAGGAACTGAACACCTTCATGCATATGTCAACAGGAGATGCCTGACAATCTCTTACAAAGTCTAGCTGGTTCATTGACCAGCAGACTTAGTGGCTGCCAATTTAAAAAAGAAATCTAAATCTAAATGGCCATAAGGGAAAATATACCATACATATGCTCTCAGTTTATAGTAAAATATACAGTTACTTTAGAAACTGAGCACTTCTGAAATAAAATCAATGCTACAAAAACTTCATAGAATTGAAATGATACATAGAAGATTAGTCTAATGAATTGAGCACTAAAATAGGGAGTGCTTCTAAGTCTAGAAATGATTACCTTGTACAGGATCAGACCTTAAGCCTCAGTTTTACCACCTCTCCTATTAAGCCATCAACTACCAAGTCTACTTCATAGAATATCAGCATGTTTTATTTTACATCTGTCTATTAGATTATAAACTCCTCAAGAAGTGCTTTATCTTTGTATCTACCCCTGAAAAGCACAATACATGTAAAAGGTTAATATCTTCTAAATATATGTTCAATAAATGGATGAATAAATTAAGTTTATCTAATAAAACTGATGGAATTATTAAACTAGATGAGTAACAGCTATATAAAATTGTGGGGAAAGGTTTGGTACCCAAATAACCTGTTTATCTATATTTCCAATGGAGACATGTGAAGGTAATTTTTTTCCTTTCAAATAAAATTATGCCTATAGTACAATGAGAAAAGAAGTTGAAAAAAAAGTGTTTTCTAACAATTTTTCAGTGACTTGATAAAGGAAAATAATCAAGGAATATGAAACACTATAATGACTTATCTGTCTTATTTCTTCTTTCATAACTTTGTCCATTAAGTTCCAAAGAATGTTACTGCATATGGGGAAAAACCATTACTCATTTTATTATCAGAGTGCAGTCATGGGATTTTTTTTTAAACAAAGTCATCAAAGAAAAGGGGAATTAAAACATTAGCAATTCAGTGTGTGTGTGTGTGTGTGTGTGTGTGTGTGTGTGTGTGTGTATGCATGCATTTATGTATCTGTAAACTTTATTTACCACTCTTGGCTATCCCTCCAAAGTATATAATTTTAATTCCACAAGTTTAAAAATTGTCAGTACTTTGATCTGAGATGGCAGAATTCCATCAATAATAAATCACGACAGGGACTTCTGGGAGCCAAGAAGGTAGAGGAAAACAGTAAATCACTGTAACTCTCCCATACTTACCTCCAAAAAAGCATAAAATATTGCCCCCCCAAACCCGAAAACTGCAGAAACAGCAAAAAAACAGGGTGAAACAACTTTTTAATCCAAGAAATTTGGAAAATCAGCAAGAGGTCCTTTCACTTGAGTAAAAGGGAAATACAGGATAGAAAGCATACCAGCAAGCCAGCCTTGGAAAATCATCAGGAGATCCAGAGTCCCAGTGCAAAAGAGTAGGCAGGTGTCAACACAGAACCTCCCTGTTCCTTAGCATAGACAGGGGAATGGGCAGACTCTAGTTCTAAGAATCATCCCTTGCTTCATTGTAGCCGGGCAAACAGACAGCATCCAGTAGCCAGACCAACTTGAGCTTCAATGAAGTCCCAGGAAAATGCAGATTTATCCCACCATCATCAGTTCATGCCAGACATCAACACTAGGACCCCAGCTCCACACCAAGAAAGCTGCCAGACCCTTACATCCTCCAGCAGTGCCAGTCATCACCAGTGCAGTACCAGACACAAGAGTCCCATATGAGCCTCGGGGCAACAGCAATGAGGCACTGGGTAAACAGCTAGGGCCTTTAGTCACTGGCACCAGAAGCCTGAGACAGTGTCCCTTTCACACTGGGAGCAGAGTTTAAATTTAAAAGAAAAGAAAAAGATAAAAAAAATACAGAAAACAACAACAAAATCTAACATAGAAAGTTATAGTAAGAAGGAAGATCAAGACATACTCAAATGAGGAGAACAATGTCAAGCCATCTATGAGTAAAACCCCAAAGAAAAATGAGAAATGTTCTCAAATCTAGAAATAGTTCATGGAATTTAGAGAGGAGCTTAAAATTCATATAAGAGAGTTTGAAGAAAAACTGGGAAAAGAAATGAATGATAGAAAAGAATTATGAAAAAAAGAGTCAACATCTGGGAAAAACAATTGCTTAAAAAGTAGAAATGGCTAAATAGAAAAGAAAGACAAAAGCTAACTGAGAAAAACAAATCCTTAAAAGTTATAATTTGGTAAGTTGAAGTTGATGACTTTATGAGACATCAAGAATCAATCAAACAAATTTTAAAAAATGAAAAAATATAAGAAAATGAAAAATACATCATTAGAAAAACAACTGGGGCAGCTAGATGGCACAATGGATAGAACACCAGCCTGACAATGTGAATTCAAATCTGGCCTACAATACTTAATAATAACCTAGATGTATGAGCTTGGGCAAGTCACAACCCCATTGCCTAGCAAAAAAACAAAACAAAACAAAACAAAAAAAAACAACAAAAACAAAACCAAAGAAAAAAAAAGAAATACAACTGATCTGTAAATAGATCAGGAGAGATAATGACAGAGTCAATGGACTACCTGAAAGCATAATCAAAAGAAGGACATGAACAGCATCTTTTAAGAAATTATCAAGGAAAACTGCTTTGATATTCTGGAACCTGAGGGCAAAATAGGAACTGAAAGAATCTACTGATTAGTTCAGGAAAGAGATTACAAAATAAAGAACATTATAGCCAAAATTCAGAACTATCAGGTCAAGGAAAAAAATAGTGGCCAGAAAGAAACAATTGAAATTTGAGGAGCCATAATTAGAATCACACAGGACTGGGGTGGCTAGGTGGCACAGTGGATAGAGAGTGGGCCCTGAAGTCAGGAGTCCCTGAGTTCAAATCTGGCCTCAGACACTTAATAATTACCTAGCTATGTGGCCTTGGGCAAACCACTTAACCCCATTTGCCTTGTAAAAATCTAAAAAAAAAAAAACCAAACAAAAAAAAAACAACAAAAAAAAGTAGCTACTTAAAAGACCAAAGATCATGGAATATGGTATGCCAGCAGAAAAAATAGCTAGAATTACAACCAATAAACACCTGCCTGATGAAATTAAATATTATTCTTCAATTAAAAAATGGTCATTCAATGAAATAGAAGAATTTCATGTTTTCAGAAAAAGATGAGTACAAAAAATTTGATCTCTAAATAGCAAGACTCATGAGAAGTCTAAAAAGGAAAAAAAGGAAAAGAAAAATATAAGGGATTCTATTGAGACGACTGTTTATGTTCCTACCTAGGAGGATGATACTTGCAGCTAAGTGGCATAATGTATGATAGAGTATTGGCCTTGGAATCAGGAGGATTTTGAGTTTGAATCCAGCCTCAGACACTTGATCCTAGCTGGGTTACTTTGGGCAAGTCATATAACCCCAATTGCCTCACATCCAGAATCATCTCCAATTGTCCTGATTCATATCTGGCTACTGGACTCAGATGGTTCTGGAGGAGAAAGTGAGCTGGTGACTTAGCATAGAACCCCCTAACTCAAATCCAATTCATGTGCTTGTCATGGTATCACCTCCCCTAAATCTCATCTTAATTCAAGAATGAGGGACAAACATCATTAAAAATTGTATTAGTAATAGCACAGTCAGAAAGAATATGCATAGAAAGATGAATTTGAAGGAATTACACAAAACAGTAATTAAGGAATAATAAAGCAAGGTATACAAGATGCAGAAGAAAGGGAGGGATAGAATGGGGCAAATGATTTCATATTATGGCACAAAATGTCTATTGCAGTGGAGGGAAAGATGGGAGAGTGGCCAATGGCCATAGCTTGAACTTTACTCTCATCAGTGTTGCTTGAAAGAGGGAATAACATACAAAATAAGTTGAATATAGAAATCTACCTTAAAGGAAAATAGGAGGGGAAGGAGATCAAGTGAAAGATGGAAAGGAAATTGACAGAAGAAAGAACAGATCAGGGAAGGTGGTAGACAGAAGCAAAACATTGCCAAGGAGGAAAAAGGTGAAAGGATTACAGGTGAAAAAATTAAAAGGAAAGCAGAAAGCTGGAAAACAATCTTTACAGCAAATGTCTCAGATAAAGGCCTTATTTCTCAAGTGAACTGAATCAAATTTATAAGAATACAAGTCATTCTCCAATTGATAAAAGGATATGAACAGCAAGTTTTCAGATGAAGAAATCAAAGCTATCTTTAGGCATATGAAGAAGTACTCTAGATCTATTTTGATTAGAAAAATGCAAATTAAAACAACTCTGAGGTATCACCTCATACATATCAGATTGACTAAGCTGACAAAAAAAGAAAGTGATCAATATTGGAGAGGATGTGGGACAATTGGACACTAATGCAGTATTGGTGGAATAGTAAACTGATCCAAACATTCTGAAGTCCATATCCTTTGATCCAGCAATACCAATAGTAGGTCTATATCCCAAAAAGATCATAAAAAAGGGAAAAAGTATCTAAATCTGCAAAAACATTTATAGCAGCCTTTTTTGTGTGATAAAATTTTATAAAGTGATAGGATGCCCATCAATTGGGTAATTACAGAACAAGCTATGGTATATGAATGTAATGGAATACTATTGTGTACTAAGAAATGATGGACAAGTAGATTTCAGAAAAACCTGCAAAGTCTTATTTGAAATGACACAAAAGTAAAAGAGCAGAACCAAGAAAACATTATACATGGTATCAACAACATGTGTGATGAAGGACTCAGTCCTCAGAAACACAGTGATCCAAGACAAGTATAATGACTCATAAAGAAAAATGCTGTCCACAGATTACAGATAAAAAAAGATTCTGAATGCAGATCACAGCATACTTTTTTTCACTTAACTTTATTCTTTTTTTTTGTTTTTTTCTTGCTTTTTGATCTGTTAATTCTTTTTTTTTTTTAGTTTTTTTTTTGCAAGGCAAATGGGGTTAAGTGGCTTGCCCAAGGCACACGGCTAGGTAATTATTAAGTATCTGAGACCAGATTTGAACCCAGGTACTCCTGACTCTAGGGCTGGTGCTTTATCCACTACGCCACACAGCCACCCCTAATCTGTTAATTCTTTTAAAATTATGACTAATATGGAAATGTTTTTACATGATAGCACATATATAACCCATATTTAAATTGTCTACCATTTTCAGAAGGGTGAGGGGAGAAAAATTTCAACTTACAATCTTTTAAATGTGAATATCCAAAATTGTCTTGACACACAATTTGGAAAAAATAAAATACTATTTCTAAACAATAAAAGAAAAAAGACATCACCTAAATTTTTTTAAAAAAATTAATCACTCAGGCAGCTAGGTAGCGCAGTGGATAGAGCACAAGCCCTGGAGTCAGGAGTACCTGAGTTCAAATCCGACCTCAGACACTTAATAATTACCCAGCTGTGTGGCCTTGGGCAAGCCACTTAACCCCATTGCCTTGCAATAACTGAAAAAAAAAAAGAAAAAAATTAATCACTCCTACAAAATGACTTTTGATCCCAAAATTTCACAAATTTTTTAACTCTTTAAGAGTTGGCATGAAGGGATAATTTCTTTTCTCCCCCTTCTACTGAGATATAAACAGTTCTGCCTAGGTATTTAAATGTGTATGTTGGGGGAGGGAGGCGAGGAATAACATAAAATAAATTTTTAAAAAATGTTCCATGGCGTAAAGTATTGTGGAGACTAAAGTATCCTCGAAAACTATTTAGTAGACTAAAGATCAAATAATACAAAAGTCGATTATAGATTAGATTGGTGGTAGATGGGGAGGGAAATAAACTACATGTCTGTTGCACAACTTTTATTCATACATACATATATGTATGTATGTATATATTTGAATATAAAGAGCAATGTTTCTCTAGTCTGTTAAAGCCCTCTACTAGGCAACCAGTCAAAATTTACTTTGAACCATGAGAATGCAAACACAATTGGATTTAACAATTCAGAAGGTCTCACTGAGATATATAAACCTAATGACTGCATCCAAAGGATAGGCTCTTTATGCCCCAACCAGCATGAGAAAGTTAGGAGATGGCTTAAAAAGCTTGTAACTTTGGGTTGGCAGAGTACTTGTTGTCTTGGGGAAATATTTTCTAAGGTAATATGATCACATTTTTCTAGGTACTATTTCAAAGGCTGGTTTCAAAAAAGACTATTTCAAGGTTGGTTTCAGACATTCCCAAGGAGTGTTGGTCAGTTTTAAGGCAGTTTCTAGGAATGCTTAGAAGTTTGGTTTAGTAAAGCTAATTTGGTACACTGACTCACAGGATAAGAGACGTCAACTGGATCATAGACACAATAATGAAAGGGATTATGGGTCAGGTACACTGATTAGCAGAAAAGTTGCTCTATTTACTTATACATTTACATGGAAGAACCCAGTCTTCCAAAGAGCCAACTCTGAGACATTGCAAAAAAAGAGAATCTAGTAAAATGAGAAACAACGATTAAAATATGAGAATTAAAGCCTTTAAAGAAGCACTCCTTCCTATCCACTAAGAAGACAATGGCTTGTTTCAAATATACTCACTATAATCCATGATTTTCCAAATTATTACAGGAGTAAAATTTTTTCAACTGAGAAAAACTTAATTAGAATTTCCTAAAAATTGTACCTTTGATTTAGATGAGATTACATATCTCTTGGGTGCTCTAGAATTAGAAGGAAATGAGATCCTCCAGGGTCAATAGTCAATATTTTTATTGGTTTAAAGATGAAACAGCAAGCAAAAATTAAGAAATATCAAAGTCTCATAAGAAAAGTGCGCCACTTGAAATCTGAAAAACCTATTCTAAATCATAAGATTGTTATACCTGAGTTTTCCAGCCTCAAGAGAGATATATACTAGGATGACTGTGCAATCTACCACCTTCAAAGAATCCCAACCAGAAAGATTTTGGTTTTTTTTTTTTTTTTTTTTGCAAGGCAAACGGGGTTAAGTGGCTTGCCCAAGGCCACACAGCTGGGTAATTATTAAGTGTCTGAGACCGGATTTGAACCCAGGTACTTCTGACTCCAAGGCTGGTGCTTTATCCACTATGCCACCTAGCCGCCCCCAGAAAGATTTTTACAACTTACCAATGGACAATGCTACCAAAACCACCCTGTTCTTTATTTTTCATTCCAGCTATGCTTCTTTTTCCAAGATTCAACTTTAGTACAACTAGATCTTAAATTGAATGTCTATATCTTAATCATATTTATATAAAAACATGGATTTATCTCAAATCACTATTGAATACTTAATTTTTGAAAAAATGAACATTTTACTGAGTTTTTTTAAAGGAATATAGAAAAAACTGTGTTAGCTTTACTCTATGTTAGGAAATGTCTTATTTCTATTGTCTTAATCACTAGCGATTTTGGGTTAAACCACACTATGAAACTGGGTTTGCTCTTGTTATTTTATACTTCACTGGATCTGTGATGACATTTATACAAGTTCTTCCTCCATCCAGGGAGATCATGAGCCATCTACAATTTTGCACTCTGTGTTTTCTTTGTCCATATATTTCAAATATTCCTATATAGAGTCAACTTGGCAAGGTGGATAGAATGTTTATCTTGGAAACAAGGAAGATCTGAGTTCAAATGCCATTTCAAATACTTACTATGTGACCCTGGGCAAGACAATTAAACTCTATCTTTTAATTCCTGTTACTAAGTTAAAGGTGGGGGTGGGTGGGACCTGCTAGATATATACTGTTTAGTAAATCAGAGAAATAATATTTGGAAGAACAGTAATGAATCTAACTAAAAATGGGAAAAAATAAAAAAACACAATCTCTCAAAATGCTATAGATACTTCTGTTCCTATCCTCTTCCATGGGATATTTATAAAGGCAATTTAAATATAGATATATTTCCATATTTTTATTATCACTTGTATGTTAAATGAAGATTTTTTATTAATGCATAGGGCTATTTACATAATATTTCAAAGTCTGATTTCACATTTTGTATTAATTCAGAAATGCATCTGAAGATCTAAACAGAAAGATCCAATAACATTAAATTTTTAAAAACTTTTTTGTTAATGACTTTTTATTATTTTATTTATATGAAAGGAATTTTATTTTCAGATTTCACTTTATTAAATTTTATAATCATCTTGTATCATAACTACATTATTTGCTACTAGAATAAAGATAGGGCAGTTTTCCTGGTTTTTAAAGAAAAGTCTTGGTTTTAGATCATTACTTTATTATAAAGCTGGGTCACTAATGGTACTTTTCTCCCAGAATTACTATGGGTATCAAATGAAAAATTATGTATAAAGAAATCTGAAAATGTTAGATTGCTATATTTTTCTTTGCAATCATTATACAGAATAGATCAAAAACTCCTGAGGCCCTTTTCTGTTTCTTTCTACAATATATACATACATATACATATATATGTATATATATATATATATATACATATATATGTATAGCAACGTAACATAAGAGTCCTCCATTGCTTTAACTCAGCTTAGTTACATGATGCTAGATAGTACAGTGGATAGAGGGTTAGGTCTGGAATCAGGAAGATTCTGAGTTCAAATCTAT
This sequence comes from Macrotis lagotis, assembly GCF_037893015.1. Lineage (NCBI taxonomy): Eukaryota > Metazoa > Chordata > Mammalia > Peramelemorphia > Peramelidae > Macrotis > Macrotis lagotis. The sequence continues at coordinate 193,810,277 of NC_133661.1, forward strand.
CTTTAGATATATACTTGCTGTGTGATCCCGGGCAAGTCACTTAACCCTACTTGCTTTTTTTTCTTATCTGCAAAATGAGCTGAAAAAAAAAATTAAGCACACCAGTACCTTTCCCAAGAAAACCCCAAATCAGGTCACAAAGATTTAGACAAGAAATGATTGAACAAGAAGCTACATGACATGACTTGCCAAAAAAATAGAAAATTTGATCACTGGAAAAGGTTAGGTACTCAAGAGTAAGAAATGAATAAATGAATTAGTAGCACTATGTTTGATCAACTAAAGTATAATAATTATTAGAATAAGTTCTTATCATTTGAAAAAATACTGGGGAAAATAGAAGGCAAGCTGGCAGAAATTAAGATAAGACCTGTATTCATACCAAATACCATAGTGAGTTCCAAAGACTGTACAAAATAAATATAAAAGTTCATAACATAAACAAATTAAAGAAAAAGAAAAGGAGATACTTAAGTTATTTTTAAATAATAATTAAAATTTTAAAAAAAGTTTAATGCCTCAATCTCTTCAGTTAGTCACATTTTTATGATCAATCATTTTAGTTGTATGCTTGATATAGTTTTCTTGACAAAGATACTGAAGTAGTTAGTCATTTCTTTCTCCAGCTCATTTTATAGTTGAGGAAACAGTCAAATAAGGCTATGTTACTTGTCCAGGGTCACAGGTATAGCAATCTAACATTTTCAAATCTCTTTATACATATTTCCATTTGATACCCATAATAATTCTGGGAGAAAAGTACTATTATTGACTCCCCTTTATAATAAAGTAATAATCTAAGTCCAAGACTTTTCTTGAAAAACCAGGAAAATTGCCCTATCTTTATTCTAGTAGCAACTCTAGAGCTAGTACAAGTCTAAGATCAAATTTGAAATCAGGTCTTTCTGACTCCTAGGCTCAGGTTCTATCTAATGCACTCTGATAGTCAAAATTCTTGATAATATATCATACAAGCAGAAAAATTCACAAATTCAAATGATTTATTTGTTTGGTTTGATATTTCCTCCCAATGGAGGTATGTGAGCAATAAAATGAACAAAATCAGCAACAATTTTCTCTCCTGAAATATTTAATAAGTCTTGGAATCTGAATAAAAGGCCATATTAGTCATAATGTTGTGCCAGTGTAACTGGCAGTATTTTATTTGACATTAATGGAAAGCCTAGGTACAAAAAGAACTGAATTTTCAAATGTTCCTTACTTCCTTAACTTGAAAGTAATAATTTTTCTGATATAACACATTTTGTATAATTATACATGCAAAGTCTAAGGACTTAAGTTTTATTACTTAAGTCATTTGTTTAAATAAAAATGTGTAAAGTATTTTCTACAAGAACAGAAATAATTTCTAGTCATGTCTCAATATATTTAGAAGCATTTTAATTTGTACTAAGATCAACTCAAACTTCAAATTCAAGTGCTATGTTAGACAGCTTGCAGAATATGAAAATAATTCAGATCATTTTTAACCTTTACTATACAACTTTTCTTCCATAAAAGAATATAGAATTGAATAATTTTAATTATCTCTATTATTAGTTGAATGAATGGCATTAAGAGTACATTTTGTAGAAGCAATAATTAATACAAATACTATATCTCAGCTTGGCTGGGCAGCTATAAAAGGAGAAACAGTTCAACGTAACATGTACAATCTAGGCCATGAATATATGTAGGAAGAGAGATGGATAATAGGGATCTGTACAATGAGAGATTATATGCTAATTGGCAGAAAATTCTCTTCAGGTTGTAATACAGGGTGAATAGTTTAAAGATGGCTATTAAAATTACAAAGAACATGGTTAGCAGCAGAGCAAGGGACAAGTAAACAGACTGAAAATCATTATAGCAGGGTGTAGGCCAAGTATGAAGAAGAACTCAGAGTTACCAGTAGTAGACCATCCCTTTTTGACACAAGCAAATAACAAAATGGATATAATTAAAAAGAAATGCTTGTGAAGAAATATAGTTTAAATAAAACAAATGAATGTGATACCAAGAAAAATGGGAACCTAGAAAATAAACATAATATGAAGGAAAGAAGATGGACTTCATAGGCCAAGATGGATTACATTATTGTGTAAAGCCTTTTATCTGCTCATCAAGCAAAGTGTATAACAATTAAGTGAACATAAAGTAACATAAAAATTTAAATTAATTTAATATTTTTTAACAATTTTTACTAAACCAGGAAAAGGTTTATTCCTAGGACATTTTCTGAGGAAAATCATTGGGACAATATCAGAGATGTACCAAAGGAAGAAATTATGAAGCAATTTAGGAAATTCTATAACAGTAAATCATCATAAGCAGATTATATTCATCTGAGAGTTTCTAATAAAGCATAAAATGAATGATATATAGGTAAGGCTATACAATATAGACTTAAAGCCAGGCTATAGTTTGCAATTGTTTTAATATTGCTAGTATGTTTCCTTAGTAAGGCATGAGTGAAAGAGATTCACAGAATTACAAGCCAGTACTCACCTTAGCAATATAGGAAGAGTCTTGTTCAATTATAGGATGACAATAAATAAGCCACACACAAACTGAGGAGAGAAACTGTTCTATCTTGGTTGATTCGAATTATCAGGAAATGCCAATATAATAATATCTAGAAGATATCTTTTTATTCACTTGGGACTCCCATGAAACTTTTAATAATATCATATGATACTGTTAGGAAAAACAAACGATTTAAACAAAATAGGTGAAATTGTGAACAAATTAAGTCAGATTGGAAGATATACCAATAGAGGAAGAGTTCTTGATCAATCAAAGATAGAAAAGTTTGCAAGAGATAAAATAGATAATTTAGATTACATAAAATTAAAAAGAATTTGCACACCACCCCCCAAAATGCAGCCAAAATGATAACCAGGGAATTTTTTAAAAAAATGTTCTCTAATAAATGTCTCATTATTCAAATATACGGAGAACTGAATCAAATTTATAAAAATAACAGTCATTTCCCACTAGATAAATGGTCAAAAACCATGAATAGACAGTCTGCAAAGGAAGAAATTAGCTTTCAAAAATCATATTAAAATGTCCTAAATAATTAATAAATTCAGAAATACAAATTAAACAATTCTGAAGTATCACCTCACATCAATTAGATTGGTTAAGATGACAGAGGAAAGTAGATAGACTAATGCATTGTATGCAGAGCTGCAAACTACTTGTATCATTCTGAAAAACAATCTGGAACTATTCCTAAGGAGCTATAAAACAGTACATGCCTTTTGACCTAATAATTCTATATCCTAAGGAGATCAAAGAAAAACTGCTATGTACAAAAAATTTAAGCTACTCTTTTTGAGGTGGCAAAGAATTGGAAATGATCACCTACCTGTCAAAACTAATTGTGACTTTAAATGTATTTCAATTTATTCAAGTTTAAAACACATTTGATATTTTATCTGAAAGGCATAAGTAAAGATCTTGGATATTCATGTCTTTACCACTTGATATGTTCAATAATTTTAATACTGTAAATATATGCTAATAAAGCATGCAATTATTAAAGTTCTGCTGAATGGCCTTAGAGCACAAAGGTTCTATCAAATGTGCTTATGTCTAATTACTCCTTCCTGAGGCAGGAGAGAAAATGAGTTTGATACGATCTTTCTTTTTAGTTATAGCCAAAAATCAAATCAAATCAGTGATTTTTAAATATAATTACCATCTACAACTATTTATAGTATTAGCTCTTTCAACACATACTTTAAAAAATATTTTTTGTTCATTAACCCATTCTAAATAGGTTTATGCTACTTGCATAAAAATATTTCCTGTTAAAGAATTGATAGCAGGGCAGCTAGGTGGTACAGTGGATAGAGCACCGGCCCTGGAGTCAGGAGCACCTGAGTTCAAATCTGGCCTCAGACACTTAATAATTACCTAGCTGTGTGGCCTTGGGCAAGTCACTTTAACCTCATTGCCATGTAAAAACCTAAAAAAAAAAAAAAGAATTGATAAAAGACATCACTAATACTATTTTAGAATGAGATTATGTAAAAAGCATGATACTGACTCCAAGACTGCATTGAAAAACTGAATCTACAAAAATATGAGATAAATTCCTTCAGAAAATGAAATGAAATTGTGAGGTTTAGTCCAGCAGTGATAACTTCTATCACCAATATACTAATTCTATCATAAAAAAACACAGGCTTACAATTGCTTCTACTGCAGGTGAAACAGAGTCATTGATCATGGTGGGAAAGGAAAAGCATCTCTCCAATCAAAATTAATGTATCAAGGACAGGCATTCTTAATCTTTATATCATATATCCCTTTAGCAGTCTAATGAAATGGATAGACTTTCTTCAGAATATTTTTCAAATTGGTAAGTGATGGAAACACTAAATTTTAATTAGATGGTAATGAAATAAATGATGTAATTTCTCCCCCAATCCATCCAAGTAAAAAGGAAACAGAAACATGCACTTGGGAAAAAAAATGTCTTAACTACCCAAGAATAAAAAGAGAAGACAGTATGTATTATCATGGCCCATCCTCCACATGGAATATATCACAATAAGGAAATATCATTTCTGAAATTTCTACATCTACGTAGATATAAACAGTGCTTCTTGACATTAGCTACAAACAACAACAAAACCAGAAAATATTAAAGGCAATAAAGTGAGATGACAAAAAAGTAACCTGAAGGAGCCTGAAATCTGAATATTAGACATGAAATGTAATTAGCCAGGACATTCTTCCTTATTGACCTTTGGTACTCAAAGACAATCCTCTGTCACAAATGTGGGAAGAAAGTAGCAAGAATGTTGGAAATGGATTGTAAAGTTTCAGTGTAAAAAATACTGATTTATATATATATATATATATATATATATATATATATATATATATATATGTATATATGTAAGAATTAAGTATTGCTGATGTTCTGGCCACACAAAATTTTTTTGACAACCTAAGGTACCATTTAGGTCACTAAAAGGGGTAATTTACTAAATGGCTCCTAGGGAATCTTAAAATTAATTTAATTCCAATCCCATTATTCCACTAATCTTCATAGCACCGATGTGAAGATATTTCCACTCTCATTTTAGAAAGGTTTAATGTTTCACTCAATTTAATTATACTTGATTAAAATATACAAAAATGAAAAACCCCAAACTAAACTTTAAAATGCAGATTTTTTTTTGTAAAGAGGGTACTGACTCATCTTCAATATAGTAGGTATATTGTGCTTTGTGTATATTAGTAGAGATGGATTCCTCCACAAATCCTACTCTTCATGATACAGACAGAGGTAAGACTATATTCTCAAATTATATGCTACTAAAGTATATGTTCTAGGTTTTACTCTATTGGGATGATTTAGAGCATAACCCTTAGATAAGACCAAATCTGCTTTTCTAACAATCAGTCTAGGTAACTGAACAGGGAACTCACTAGCAGGCTGATGATACATTTAATGTTACATTTTTTGGCTGTTAAAACCTATTAAATAAAAACAGACAAACATTTTGCACTGAGAGTGGCAGTGGCAAAAAAGTGGGAAAAGGATTTAAGAATCAGTTTTCAGAGGGACTAGGTGGCGCAGTGGATAGAATATCCACCCTGGAGTCAGGAGTATCTGGGTTCAAATCCGGCTTCAGACACTTAATAATTGCCTAGCTGTGTGGCCTTGGGCAAGTCACTTAACCAACACCATCTGCCTTGCAAAAACCTTAAAAAAAAAAAAGAATCAGTTTTCAGGTCAAAATGACCCAAAAAGTTTAACATGAATAATGTGTCTATAAAAATTAAATCCTTGCCCAATGAGAATAAGTAGGACTATTTGGGGGGGGGGTGTCATATCAGTTTTGACATTTTCTCTACAACAACCAGAAGAAAAATTGCTCGCAAATTGAAGAGTGGCTCATAGGCAGTCCTTCAAGATCAAAGAAAGGAATTAGTGGAGTTGGTTTTATTGTATACTTGATAATGACAATAATATTTAATGAATTATCTGTTCAATTTGATTTGAAGTAGGTATGATAAATATTTGCAAAAAAGCCCCCATGAACATGAAAATAACTTCAATTTAAATTAGTTACAGAGGATGAAAAGGGAAATTCTACACAGACCCTTCAAATTAAACTGCTAGCATATAACTAATATAGCTCATCCCTGTATTATTTAGACAACAAATATATATTTACAATGGGTAAATGGAAAACAGAAATTACACCAACACAAATCATAATAAATTTTGCAAAGTTTCAATGATACAAATCATCAAAACCGGAAGACCAAAAGAACCTAAAAAGTGCTACAGTCAGCAAATACTTGCTTTCTCAAGCAGAAATCATAGTCAAAAGCAAATTCAAAACTAAATTATTTCTATTTCTCCTCCTCAAATCTTGCCCACTTCCAAATTTCCTTATTACTGTTTAAATAATTTAATTATTTGAGGATTATAATCTGGTAACTCTTCACTACCTTTTATCTTCCAATATCCAATTTGTTGCAAAGGGCCCTCAGTTTTACATTTGTAATATCTCTCAAATATTCCCCTTTTCTCCTTTATAATACAGACATCACCCTGGTGTCAGCTTTTATCACTTCATGCCTGGACAACTGCAATGGCTTGATGGTTGGTCTCCCTGCCAGAAGTCTCTCTTCACTTCAATCCATTCTCCACTCAGCTGTAAAAGTGATTTTCCTAAAATACAGGTCCAACCAACACAAAATCCAAGGGAATAAATCCCAATACCTTCCAGTAAATTCTATTTGTCATTCAAAGAATTTAGGAAAAGGAAAACAGTCCCTGCACTGAAACAGTTTATAATCTAATGCTTACAAGGAATGCAACATAAAAAAAAGTAGCTGAAAAGGAAGGAGGGGGTAGAAGGCAAGAAGGTCACCAGAGCATATTTTGTGGAGTAGAAATCAAGGAGAGCTGCTGAAGCAAAACTGCAAAACTCTGAATCTTCTATAAAGGAGGTCAGCTAGGTGGCTCAGTAAATAAGAGTGCTGGGCCTGGAGTTAGAAAGACATGAGCTCAAATCCAGCTTCTGATCCTTAATAGCTGTGTGATCTTGTACAAGTCATTTAACCTATTTGCCTTAATTCACTGGAGAAGGAAGTGGCAAATCACTCTGATATATTTGCTTTAAAAACTTTCTGGAGCAATTGGGCCTGAAGTCAGGAAAATTCGTCTTCTTCAGTTTAAATCTTTCCTCAGACTAACTGGGTGACCCTGGACAAGTTACTTAATCCTGTTTGCATCAGTTTCCTCACCTGTAAATTGAGCTGCAGGAGGAAATGACAAATCACTCCAGGATATTTGCCAATAAAACACCAAATGGGGTCATGAAGAGATAGACAAGAATGAAAAATGATTGAACAACAACAACAAAAAATTAGAAGGCATTTATTGCTATCCCTTTCAGTTCTCTAAATAGAGGATAGAAGTAATTGAGAAGTTAATCAATTGATCAATTAATCAGCTGAGTCAATCTAAAAGGTGATGAAATTTCAGCTTTCCCAGGTGGAGGTATGATATCCTGTGGAGTAGAATTCAAATAGAATTGCTAATGGAAAATGGAGAGAAAATCCTTATGGTTAAGTTAGAAATTACACTATATAGAATAGAAATGATGAAAGACAGAGCTATCCTTGCCCCAGCTAGGTGCTCAAAACAAACCAAAAAATTTTTATAGAGAAATAAGATTTTAATTTCTCAAAAATAGATAGAAGATGAATTGAATTCTAACTTCACTAGACTCACCTGGATAAAAGAATGATTCATTAGTATTAATGAAGGAGAGATTTAGTAAGGAGAAGCTTTCTCACTAAATCCTTAAAATATAAGCACATTATGGAACTGATTCAGGAATTATTTGAAGAAAAGATACAAAAACACCCACAAAACTATTTGATATCTCTAAAAAGAGACTGAGGGGCAATATTACCTACTTTCTTATCTATGCAAAATCTAAATACAAATTGAGGGGATTCTAAATGAAGGGAATAAACTCAGTTTTGAAAGCAATATTCCGAAACAGGCCGTAATCTTTACAACTCTGTCACTAAAAGTTGTAGAGAACATAAGATTCTATCGTGTTTGTTCTTTGTTGAGTAATAAAAAGCATTTGATTCAGTAGGAATCACCTTAAGGGATTTTTTCCAATAAATTGCCTCCCATCTATTCATCAAAGTTATTCAAGATTCTTAAAAAGACATAGCAACTTTTCTTCAAAAACTATAATCAAAAGCATTAGGGTACACTTGCAATGGTGTTCATCAGTGTGCTAGAGGAGACCTAGTATAAACTTGAAGTTGTGAGATAATCCAGATGTTCTTCTTTTTATATTACATTATGTTGATTACATCAAACTCCAGAACCCTCCAGAACATCCTGAAAGGGCTCTGCAACCAATCAAAAGTTTAACCAGATTATTCACAAAAGTGATTGAAGAATGGCTCTTGCTTCTATTTTGAAATATATTTGGATAAACAACCTGTAACCTGTCCAACAGTAGGTATAACCTGTTTGTTCCATTTGGAAGAGTCATTAGAGACATAGGGGTTGGGACCAGACTTCCAGAATTGTAATTATTATTTTTTTATAATCTCTAAATCCCTCATGTTTTTCATTATATTTTAGCCTGTGAATTGTTCAAAATAATTATGCAGTTTCCTGCTTAAACAAGAACTAAATTTTATGAATGGAAACATTATTATTGCTATCACAATTATGGATATGATTAGTATGACTGAAGGTAAAAAAGATTTTTAAATCAGTTTCCAATATTACTTATTTTTAACAGATGATATTTTAACCCAGAAGCAGAACAAGTAAAAAAAAAAAAGAAATATATAGCTTAATTAATATTACCTCATTAAGTTCTACATCTAGTAGTGCTTTCTTTTACAGGACAAAAACCACAAGCATAAAATTCAAAAAAGCTAACTGAAAAGTAAAATTAGCCAGTTGCATTATCTACAAGATATCAAACTGAATGTTTCTGATGGAACTGATTATAGTTTTGACATTAGACAGGTGCTGTCTAAGAAGAACTTTTTTTTTTTTTAGATTTTTCAAGGCAGTGGGGTTAAGTGGCTTGCCCTAGGCCACACGGCTAGGTAATTATTAAGTGTCTGAGGTCGGATTTGAACCCAGGTACTCCTGACTCCAAGGCCAGTGCTCTATCCACTGCACCACCTAGCCTCCCCTAAGGTTACAATGCAGCTGGGTTGGAAGTCTGCAGGACAGAAATTATCCTTGTACTATAATGCAAGAACAACTGGGACTTATGATTTTTCCAGTGAATAGACAGTTCTACTCTTTCTTTAGAAAGTATGCAAAGTAGAAATCTCATAAATGAGAGGTGAACAGTGTACTTAGGGTGGAAATATATCTTTGAATCATGAATGAGAATGTGAAAGGCAGAAACAGAAAGCTGTCTCTCAGTGCAGTCTCAAAATTTGTAGAAACATTGACAACAATGGGTGAAATTCGTCAGTAGTAATTTTACTAAGTCTACTACCCAAAAGAAATTGTTTTCTCTAAAATACCATTCAGCATTCTTGGATATGCCTTAGAATTGTTAAGATAAGAATAAACAATGGAGTGGGAGGTTATGGTGGTCCTGGGACATAGGAAGAGTGCAATTATCTTTCTAATAGTCTCTAGAGCTACCCTTGCCCCATCTAGGTGCTCAAAATAAACCAAAAATTTTTTTATAAAAAATAGGATTTTAATTTTTCAAAAATAGATAGAAGATGAATTGAATTCTAAATTCACTGGACTCACATAGATAAAAGAATGATTCATTAGTATTAATGAAGGGGAGGTTTAGTAAGGAGCAGCTTTCTCACTAAATCCTTAAGACACTGAATCAGGCAACTTTCTCTTCCTATTCCTCCATTCCCAAGCCAGATTCAAGTAAAACCTTTGACAATGTGGTAAAGCCAAAAGTAGTTACTATAGATTCAGACTTGGATGAAAGATAAGTTTAGGTAAGAATAGCTCCATTGACAGGAAGGTGAGGATAATACAGAAGAAGTACTTAGTTTTTCCCATGTCATTTTGCTCCCTGGTCACTGGCTTCATGTGATTCCAGGGGATCTTTTAATCCTAGATTCTAGTCCATATGCTAAAAGCAATTTCCTGTTAATTTTGTGGCTTCTGTTTTAGTGACTACCTCAGTTGAACTCAATGATTTTTAAAACTTAGTAACAATCAGATATTAGGAAATTTCTATTATTTACTTTTCACAGGGAAACTAGATGGCACAGTGGATAGAGCACCAGTTCTCAAGTCAGGAAGTCCTGAGTTCAAATTTGATGTCAGGCACTTACTACTAGCTGTGTGAGCATAGGAAAGTCACTTAACTCTGTACTTTGCATCCAGAACTATCTCCTGATTCACATCTAGCCACTGGACCCAGATGGCTCTGGAGGAGAAAGTGAGACCGATGACTTAGCACAGCATCCCTTCACTCAAATCTAATTCGTGTGCTTGTCATGGCATCATCTCTTTGATGTTGTAGTCTTCTTTGAAAATGAAGGATATTATTATTATTTACTTTTCAAGGTAAAGATCATTTAACAGAATACAATTCAGAGGCAAAATGTTCCCACTATAAGCTCCTTTTAACATAAGCTCTTAACATGAAACTTTCACAGGAATGCTGGTTAGAATACTTCTCAGACACCAAGGTTATACAATTATTAGACATGTATTTTTATCCATTCATGTAGAATTGCTTCTTTCTTATTATAGCAGCCATTCTTTGCTCTAATGGGCCACAAAACTCTATTGACCCCAAAAATAAAAGGTCTTAGTGTCCCTTTTCCATTTAAAACTATTTTTGACAGTTTTATATGAAAAACTGCTTGAAGGCTTGTAATTCTAAAATGATATATTATATCATTAATATGTTTCTCATCTATTTCTATATTGTTATAAAACATGTGCCACTCAATAAACCCTTTTTAAAAAATGTATTTGAACATATTTTTCATCTTTGCAAGATGCAGGTCATCTGTGCCAACAGTGTGCCACAAATGTTAAAATCAGGTATTTTGTCAATGAGACTCAGAGGACAAATCAGAACAGAACTGTGTTTAACTTGAATGCTTAATACCTAAAACTGCCACTAACTGATATATACAAAAAACAAAAGAAAACTAAGCATATTTATCTAAACTAATATATATGTGTATATACATATATATATATATATATATATATATATATATGTATATGTCCATCTTAAGTAGATGATATAACTAATAAGAAAAATTTCACTCATTTAAAATGACTCTGTTTCTTTTTAAAGCCTTGGTAGAATGAGACACACTTTGTATAGATCTTTAAATCATTTAGGGGCTTGGATAATATAAAGGTGACTAAAACTAAATTTTAAAGATAGGCAAATTATGATGTTTAGTAGGGGAAATCATGTAAGCAATGTCTAAAGATAGATTCTGCTCCTTCCAAAGAAAACAACTGTGATCTGTCACTGAACTTGCTTTTTTAATCTTGTGGTTACCAAAGTGTTGCAGCTACAGAGGTGTATTTGGTTATCTACAGAAATGAGAAGCTTTTAATTTTCTCCAATAATGAAAATTTATTTCAGTCTCTGCCTTTTAGATACTTAAGTAGCAATATTCTCTAAATTCGAAACAATTTCAGTTCCTCACAAATATGAGACAAACATTCATTAATAATAGCACTAAGGACTTTTCATGGTTTGGAATTATATTTAAGGTATTGAATTTTGTCTGAAAAGCCATTCATGGTTTGTAATAGAGATTAATAATAATATTATACTCAAATTGTCTCCCTAATTTATACTGGAAATTGACTTGGGTGAACTGGCAAGCAGTCTGGAAGAAATTAGATGTAGATCAACACCTTACAACATTTTCCACAACACATTCTAAATTGATATGTAACTTTAATATTAAAAATCATATTATAAAATATTAGTAGAGAAACAGATCATATACCTTTCAAAGCGATTGAAACAAAATGTATTCTTAACCAAACAAGAGATATAGACAATTATGAAAGATTAAAAAAAAACTAGTTTCTTGAAACTGAAAAGCTTCTGCACAGATTTAAAAAAAAAATTAATGCAACTAATAGTTTGCTACTACACAAGTTACATAAATTCCACATGGAGACAAACCTACAAATAATGAACAGTCATTCCCCAATAGATAAGTTGTCAAAAGCTATGAACAAACATTTCTCAAAAGAATTGCAAAGTATTCATAATTAAGTGAAAGAATGCTATAACTTATGAATACAAGAGAAATGTACATAAAAACAACCCCAAGACTTCACCTCACACTCTACAAAGGGCAAAATGACAAAAATGGAAATAGCCAATGTTGAGGGGATTATGGAATGATAGATATCATAATTCATTGTTGGTAGAATAGGGAAATGGTAAATCATTTTGGAAAGCAGTTTGGAATTATGCAAATAAAGTGACTAGAACCAGAGACTCCATTACTGGGCTTTAACCCCAAGGAAGCCTTCAATAAGAAGAAAAATTCCCATATACTCCAAAATATTTATAGTAGTATTATCTTTTGCAATAGCTAAGAATTGTAGAGATGCCTGTAAATTGGGGAATGGCTAAACAAATTGAAGTATATGAACATAATGGAATATTACTGTGATTAGATGCATGCATGGGAGGAAGATTATTAAAACTTTTGATAATTGTAACTATTAGAGTATGCTTAGGTTGAAAGTATGGACATAAGTTGATTTTGATGGGTTAATTTTAAACATATTATGACATTAAAAATAAAGGGGATTATAATGAGATGGGAGGGAAGGGGAGGAAAATGTGCAAAATTACATCACATAAAGAGGGGTAAAGGACCTGTTATTGTAGTTGAGGGAAAGAAAGGAGGGGGTAAGAACTGCTTGAATCTTACTCTCATTGAATTTGCCTCAAAGAGTGAATGAACATATACATTCAGTTGGATTTAGAAATTTATCTTATCCTTTGGATATTAGAAGGGAAATGGGGAGAAGAGGGAAGGAGAGATTGACAGAAAGGAGGGAAGGAAGAAAGAGAAAAGTGAAAAGGGGGGTGAATGATAGAAGGGGGAGAGACTGAGGGAGGTGATATTCAGGAGCAAAACACTGGTGAAGAGAGATAGGGTGAAAGGAGAAAGAAAAGTACAGAAAGGAGATTGGATGGAGGGTAATAAAGAGTCAACAATTATAACTAATATAAATGGGATGAATTCTCCCATAAAATGAAAGATAATAGAGTGGATTAAAAACCAGAATTCTACAATATGCTGTTTACAAGAAACACATTTGAAGCAGATACACACACACACACACACACACACACGTATATACAGAATAAAGGTAAATGGATGGAGAAGAAAATACTATGCTTCAGTTGAAGTGAAAAAAAGCAGGGGTAGCAATTCTTAACTTAGATAAAACACATGAAAAACCAGAACTCATTAAAAGAGATAAAGAAGGAAACTGCATATAAGATACCATAGACAATGAAATAATTTCAATACCAAACATGTATGTAACAAGTGCTATAGCATCCAGATTCTTAGAGAAGAATCTAAAGGGTTACAGGAAGACACAGACAGAAAAATTATACTGGTGGGGGACTTCAACCTCCCTCCCTCAGAATTAGATGCATCTAACCATAAAAATAAACAAGAAGAGGTTAAGATAGTGAAAAGAATGTTAGAAAAGTTAGATATATAGACTTCTTTTTTGGGGGGGTTGCAGGGCAATGGGGTTAAGTGACTTGCCCAAGGTCACACAGCTAGGTAATTCTTAAGGGTTTGAGACCAGATTTGAATTCAGGTCTCCTGACTCCGGGGTCAGTGCTCTATCCATGGCGCCACCACCTGTCCTTGATATATAGACTTCTGATGAAAACTGAATGGGGATAGAAAGGAATACATCTTTTTCTCTGTGGTAAATGGCAGTTATACAAAAATTGACCATGTATTAGAACATTAAAAACTTCACAATCAAATACAGAATGGCAGAAATATTAAATGCATCCTTTTCAGATCCTGATATATATACCAAAAATCATGTGTAATAAAGGGCCATGGACAGAGAGACTAAAAAAACTTAATTTTAAAGAATGAGTGGGTCAAACAACAAACCACAGAAATAATTAGTATTTTCATCCAAGACAATGACAATGAGATGAAACACCAAAACTTGATGGATATATGTCAAAGCAGTCTTTAAGGAAAATTTTATATCTCTAAATGCATAGATAAACAAATAGAGAATGAGGAGATAAATGACCTGGGCATGCAACTATAAAAACTAGAGAAAGAACAAATTAAAAATCCCTAATTAAATACCAAATTAAAAATTCTGAAAATCAAAGGACAAACTAATAAAATTGATAGTAAGAAAATTATTGAACTAATAAAAAAACTAAGAGTTGATTTTGTGAAAAACCAATAAAATAGATAAACCTCTGGCTAATTTGATTTAAAAAAAGGAAAGAAGAAAACCTGATTACCAGTATCAAAAATGAAAAAAAGTGAATTTGTCACCAATGGGGAGGAAATTAAAATAATCATTTGGAGTTATTTGGCCCAACTGTATGCCAATAAATTAAGTGAAATGGATGAATATTTACAAAACTATAAACTGACCAAATTAACAAAAGGGAAAATTAAATACTTAAATAACTCTATTTCATAAAAAAATTGAATAAGCCATTAATGAACTCCCTAAAAAAATCTCTGTGGCCAGATGGATTTACAAGTGAATTCTATTAAACATTTAAAGGATAATTAATTTCAATTCTATATAAACTATTTAAAAAAATATAGGTGAAGGAGCTCTGTCAAATTCCTTCTATGACCCCAATATGGTCGTGATGCCTGAACAAGAGGAGTCAAAACAGAGAAAGAAAATTATATACCAATTTCCTTAATGAATAGGATGCAAAAAATTTAAATAAAATATTAGTAAAGTGATTACAGTAAGTAATCACTATGATAATACACTATGATCAGGTAAAATTTATGCTAGAAATGCAGGTTTTGTTCAATAGTAGGAAAACTATCAGCATAATTAACCATATCAAAAACAACTCTAACAGAAATCATATGATTATTTCAATAGATGCTGAAAAAGATTTTGACAAAATCTGTACCTATTACTATTAAAAACACAGAGAGCATAGGAATAAATGGAGTTTTCCTTAAAACAATAAGCAGCACTTGTTTAAAACCATTAACAAACATTATATGTAATTGGGATAAGGTAGAAGCATTCCCAATAAGATCCATAAAACAAGGAAACCTGTTATCACCAATATTATTCAATATTTTTTAGAAATGTTAGCTTTAGCAATAAGAGAAGAAAAAGAAATTGAAGGAATTAGAATAGGTAACAAAGAAACAAACTTTCACTCTTTGCAGATGATATGATGGTATACTTAAAATAATCCTAGAAAATTCTAAGAAAACTACTTGAAACAATTAGCAACTTTAGCAAAGATGCAGGGTATAAAATAAACCCATATAAATCATCAGCATGTCCATATATTACCAACAAGAAACAGCAGCAAAAGATTGATAGAGAAATTTCATTTAAAGTAACTGTAGACAATGTAAAATACTTAGAAATCTACCTGCCAATTTGGCCTGCCAAGCCAAAATAAGAAATTATATGAACTATAAAACACTCTTTATACAAATAAAATCAGATCTAAATAAATGGTAAATACCAATTGTTCATGGGAAGTCTGAGCTAATAAATTAAAAATGCTAATTTTACTTAAATTGAATTACTTAATCAATGACATACTGATCCAACTACCAAAAAATAGTTTATTGAGCAAGATAAAATAAATTCATATGGAGAAAAAAAGGCCAAAAATATAAGGGGAATTAATGAAAAAAATGCCAAGGAAGGTGGTCAAGTTATGGCAGATCTAAAATTATATTATAAAGCATCAGTCATCAAAACTGTTTGGTACTGACTAAGAAACTGAGTGGTAGTTCAGTAGAACAGATTAGGTGCAAAAGAAACAGTAGTAAATTGACTACAGTAATCTGCTATTTGATAGATTCAAAGATTCCAGGTTCTGAGATAAAAACTCACAGTATGATAAAAATTGCTAGGAAAACTAGAAGATAATATGGCAGAAAAAAGGCATATACCAACATCTTACATCCTATATGAAGATACAGTCAAAATGGGTATGGGGTTCAGACGTAAAAGATGCTAACATTAGCATCTAAATAAATTAAAAGATGCCAATTAGGAAAATAACAAATAGTGTATCTGTCAAGTCCATGGAATGGGGAGCCCAGTGACGAAAGAAGAGATAGAGAACATTATAAAATACAAACTGGATATTTTGTTTACATTAAATCAAAAAGTTTTTAATACATAAAAACAATGCAATTAAATTTAAAAGGAATACACTAAGTTGGGAAACAATTTATACAGCTAATGTTTATGATAAAGGATTCATTTCAAAAATAGAGAACTGGGTCAAATTTATAAGAATACAAATCATTCTCCAAAAGATAAATGGTAAAAGATATGAAGACAATGTTCAGATGAAAAAATTAAAGCTATTTACAGTGATATTTAAAATGCTCTAAATCATTATTGAGTAGATAAATGAAAATTAAAACAATTCATAGTACCTCACACCTATAAAATTGGGAAATGATCAGTGTTGGAGGGGATGAGGGAAAACTGGAACATTAATGTAATTTTGGTGGTGTTGTGAACTGATCCAAACTTTCTTGGAGAGCAATTTGGATCTAAGGCCAAAGGGTAATAAAACTTTTTGATCCAGCATTATCACAACTAGGTCTGTATCGCAAAACGGATCACAAAAAAGGGTTAAAAAAATCCACATGTTTACAAAAATATTTATAGCAACTTTTTTCAGAGTGGCAAAGAATGGGACATTGAGGGCATGTTCATCAATTGGGAAATGGCTAAACAAATCGTGGTATATGAATATGATGGAGTACTATGGTTCTATAAGAAATCATGAGAGAAGGGGCTTCAGAAAAGCCTGGAGAGATTTGCATGGACTGATGATGAGTGAAGTGAGCAGAAGAGAAGAACATTGTACATATTAACAGCAACATTGAATTATGACAGACTATGATGAACTTACTTGTTCCAGCAGTACAACCATCAAAGATAATACTAAAAGACTTGTGATGGAAAATACCATCCACATTCCGAGAAGGAATGACGGAATTTGAATATATACCAAGGATTAACATGTTCAATTTTTTAAAAGTTGTCTTGTGTATTAATGGTTTTCCCCCTTTTTTGATTTGATCTTTTTTCACAACATGATTAATATAGATATATATTTAACACGTCTAACATAATAATGTATAACACACACGTACAACCTATAATAGATTGCTTTCTGTGGGGGAGGGGGAAAGAAAGGGAGGGAGGGAGAAAATGTGAAAATTGAAACCTTATAAAAATGATTGTTGAAAACTAACTTTGCATGTAGTTGGAAAAATAAATTAAAATACTGCAAAGAAAAAAGTAGATGCTTATCAAGAGTTAAATTGTGGTATATGAACATAATGGAACATTACTGTGATGTAAGAAAAGATGGTTATGATGAATACAGAGATTAATGGAAAAATCAAATCAACTAATGCAGAGTGAAATAAGCAAAGCCAAAAAAATGCTATAATTATAACAATGTAAAGAGAAAGTATAATTACACTAGAAAATCAAAAGCAAATGTAATGAAATTATTTGAATGAAGAAATATGGAGGATACCCTCAACCTTCCCCTTTGTGGAGGTAGAAGGGCAGTTGTTACATGTTGTACCTATTTTTTCAATGTACTAGTCACTATTACTGATTTTAGTCCTTTTATGAAATTATTTTTTAAAGGGGATAACATTCTGGGAGGAAGAAGGTCAAAGACACTTGTGATTATTGTAATGGAAAAACCCCCCCAAAATGCCAGGGTTTAAATTCTTGTTCAGTCATTAATTAGCTCTGAGATCATAGAAACTCTCTTGCTTCAGATTTTTCATCTACAAAGTGAGGTTTTTGAACCCAAGAACTAGAGTTTTTCAACTCTAAGAACTATTTCAACACAAAATCTTTTGATCCTAAAAGACAACTAGGTATTTTTCTGTAAAGGAACCCAACAGTTTCACCAGGTTCAAATAAAAAAAGTTTAGAAATGGGAAAGAGTCCATGAATTTAATAGTATGCCCAATATTCACACTAGACACATAATGATGCATGTCAATGTATTTATGCCAACTAAAAAAATCCCAGTCAATTTCAACTGCATCAAAAAACCAAAAATAAATGCAACATTTTTGGTATGGCTTTGTTTTTTTAAATAACAGGGAAAAACAAAAATAAGTGTCTGAAATAATTTTCAAAACACCTGAAAGGTGAACTTCTGCCCAAGATGGTGAAAGGAGCCAGGTCCTCTGCTAAGGTCTCCTGATCCTCCCTCATAAACAATATGAAATAAACCTCTTATTGGAAGTCCAATTGACAAAAGCCAGAAAGAGAAGCTAGGAGAACAACACATACCTCAAGTTCTGCTTTTGGGGATGGAGGTATGGTGAATGTAATGTAGAGAGCAGATAGCCAGTGGGGGGGGGCAAGAGCAGGACTAATCTAAGACCAATTGGGGGGGGGGGGGGAGTTTCTGCTCTGGGAACCACTTCATTGTGGGGAACCACACTGTGGGAACCAATCAGCTGTGGTAAACAACCAAAGAGTGGAGGTATGGTTGTGGGACTGATAATCTGGGACTTAGAGGAAGGATTGGAGAGCAGGGTCCAGTATCTAGCACCCCCTACTGGACAAAAGGAGATATTACATCCAGGGAGAAAAGCCTCTAGGGATCTCAATACCAAACCTCTGCGAACAAACCCCTCCCCCAACACACCATCTTAGGAAAATGAAGAAAGGCCAGTGGCCAGGGGAGACCAAAGAAAATTCCTGGAATGTAAAGACCCTCATTCAGAGAGGCGTAGAACCCTTGAGGTCAATATGATTTGTTCATCAGCACAGAAAGATTACCTTCAAGAAATCAGGAAGGAGTTTAAAAATCAATTGGAAATTTGGGAAAAGAAACACAAGAGAAAATTAGCACCTTGGAACAAGAAAACAAATCCTTGGAAAATACAATTGGATAAATACAAAAAATAATTGTCTCAAAACCTCAAATGAAAAAAAGGGAAAACTCTTACAAAAATAGAATTGACCAATTGGAAAAGGAGTTGCAAAAGGTAAATGAAGAAAATTCTTGCCTAAAAAAAAAGAACGGAGTCTATGGGAAACCAATGACTTCATGAGACAATAAGAATTGGGTAAACAAAAGCAAAAAATAGAAAAAATAAAAGAAATTGTTAAATACCTCATCAGCAAAACCACTGACTTAGAGAACTGATCAAGGAAAGATAACCTAAAAATTACTGATCTTCCTGAGAAGACTGAAGATAAAAAAAGTCTGGACTTAATATTACAGGATTTAGAGATGGAAAACTGCCCTGATATCATGGAACCAGAGGGGAAAATAATTATTGAAAAAAATACACCAATCCCCACCTGAAAGGGATCCCAAAATGAAAACACCACAGAATATTGTACCCAAATTCCAGAAATATCAAATAAAAGAGAAAATCCTGCAAGCAGCCAGAAAGAAACAATTTAAATACCAAGGAGCCACAGAAAGGATTACACAGGACCTGGCAGCATCAACATTAAGGGATCAAAGGGCCTGGAATGCAATATTCTGAAAAGCAAGGGAGCTTGGAATGCAGCCCAGAATCTAATATCTGGCAAAACTGAGCCTTCTCTTCCAGGGCAAAAGATGGACATTGAATGACATAGGAGGAAATCAAAGCAATACATAGTCATATGAAAAATTGCTCTAAATCACTAATTATTAGAGAAATGCAAATTAAAACATCTCTGAGGTACTACCTCACACCTCTCAGACTGTCCAATATGACCAGAAAGGACAATGATCCACGTTGGAAGAGATATGGGAAATCTGGGACACTAATACATTGTTGGTAGAGCTGTGAACTCATGCAATCTTTTTGGAGAGCAATTTATTGCCCAAAAGGCAACAAAAATGTACATACCCTTTGATAGTGCAATATCACTACTGGGTCTATACCCTGAAGTGATTATGAAAAAAGGGTAAAAACATCACCTGTACAAAAATGTCCATAGCAGCTCTCTTTGTGGTAGTAAAGAAATGGAAACTGAGGGAATGGCCATCATTTGGGTAAAGGCTCAACAAACTGTGGTATATGTATGTGATGGAACACTATTGTTTTTATTAGAAACCAGGAGGGATGGGAATTCAGGGAAGTCTGGAAGGAGCTGTGTAAACTGATGCTGAGTGAGATGAGCAGAACTACAAGAACATTGTACACTCTAATAGCAACATGGGAGTGATGATCAAACTTAATGGAGTCAGGAGTACCTGGGTTCAAATCCGGTCTCAGACACTCAATAATTACCTAGCTGTGTGGCCTAGGGCAAGCCACTTAACCCTATTTGCCTTGCAAAAACCTAAAATAATAATAATAATTACCTAGCTGTGTGGCCTTGGGCAAGCCACTTAACCCCATTGCCTTGAAAAATAAAAAAAAGAATATCATAAACGAAACCTAGATTTAATGAGTTTAGTGAAGGAAGTATTTTCAAGATCTGAAGTACAATGAACATAAAGTACATTCACTGGGCAGTAGTTAATTTTTCTAATAAAAGACTAATGGTTGATTTAAAGTCTATTCTTCCTTCACTTATTCATGAATATTTTAATCAAATTAACTTACTTTATAATTTGTTTTTATATTGAAAATCATCCTCTTTTTCTACAGTTGTTTGTTAGTTAACTTAGATTATTTGAGCAATAGCAGATAGCTCTCTTTTAAATCTGGATACCTACCTAAAGCTGCTACTTTGATGATCATGGCTTGGATGTCAGATGATATCATTTCTTTAAGCAATTCTTCCTGGTTTCGACGCCAAAGGTAAGCTAAAGGCTGAAGATCAAGCCTTTTACATCTATTTTTTTTAAAGGGAAAAAGAAGATTAAATCAAAATATTGCACATATGTCTCCATACTAACTTGATTTTAAACATAATGGATTTTCCAAGAATCGAAATTTTTTTAAAACATAAATGCTATATATACATAATTAAATTTCCATAGAACACAAACAATTTTAATCCTTAGGTCTATACACTAAAATATAGATTAAACTAAAATCTATGGGCAGATTATAAATATTTGAGTAGCAAATTTCTAAGTACAGAAAGCTAAGCCCAAGAAATTTTAGTAGCTAAGGGTGGTTAGTATTTTTTAAGCAACACTATTTATTGTATAATGTCAAGAAGACTCAAGACAAGGAGAAAAAAAACACTTTTCTTGCCTCAAATTATACTCTAAATATTTCAAGTGTAAATGCCCAGTTTTTTAAAAGACATGGAAATTGCTTGAATAAATGGACTACATTTTATTTATTCATTGTTTTAGTCTCTTCAAATTTCTGCAAAAAGTAAATAATTAGTCACTATCTAACTGAATTAAAGCAAAAGATACCTATTTTCCACACAGTAAAAACATTATTGCTGTCTTATTCTGTTTTGATGAATGTTTAAGAATATACAGCACTGAATTAAGTTATATCATTTCCAACCTTAACACTGAACATTTGTTGTCTTAATGATTTCCAGTCTCAAAACTTACATTACTAAATTCTGCAAAATATAACAAAAAATTTGACACTGTAATATCATAATCAAAACACCTTGTTTCTCAAATTCCTGTTTATACATTTGTATGCTTTGCCCTCATTCATTTTTCTATGACCCATTCCTTATCACAATATAGTAAAATCTACTTTAAGTCTATTAGTAAAGAAAAAAAATCTCTATGATTTCACATAAATAAGAGAAAAATGAAAAATTCAAACATGTTATCCTAAGTTTTGTTATGACATTTTTTCAAAATCATTATATTTATGATCCCTTACTTTTAGATAATACTAAATATTTTATAAAATGTATTCTAAACCCTGTCTTATCTTAATACCTCCCAGGAAGTAAGCAGGGTAGATAGATATGCTAGTTTTACAGATGAGGAAACTATACTTCAAAGGGATTTAAATAACAAATTAGCAATTAAACAACTAGGAAGTGGAAAAATTGGAACTAATAGATCTTCTACATCTTATTTAATACTGATTTATTTTTTCTTTTTTCTTTTTTTTCCAAAAGTTCATCTATTTTATTTTTTTAAACATTCATCCATATGCATATGTATACTTTTAAGTTACAAAATTTCCTTCTACTCTCCCTTCCACCCCTCTCCTCAGTGGCGAATGGTCAAGTAAACATTGTACATACTTTTTTTTTCTAAATATATTTACAGATTAATCATTTTCAGTATGAGGAATCAGGATTAAGAGAAAGACATACATAGGAGATAATTCTTTTTTTCCATTAAAGATTTTATTTGAGTTGTACGATTTTTCCCCTATTCTTACTTTCCTCCCTCCAACCCCCCACAGAAGACAATTTCTTAGTCTTTACATTGTTTCCATGATATACATTGATCCAAATTCAGTGTGATGAGAGAGAAATCATATCCTTAAGGAAGAAACAAAATATAAGAGATAACAAGATCAGACAATAAGATAAGTTTTTTCCTAAATTAAAGGAAATAGTCCTTAGACTTTGTTCAAACTCCATGGTTCTTTAATCTGGATACAGATGGCATTCTCCATTGAAGACAGCCCCAAATTGTCCCTGATTGTGGAATGAGCAAGTCCATCAAGGTTGATCATCGACCCCATGTTGCTGTTAGGGTGTACAGTGTTTTTCTGGTTCTGCTCATCCCACTCAGTATCAGTTCATGCAAATCCCTCCAGGCTTCTCTGAATTCCCATCCCTCCTGGTTTCTAATAGAACAATAGTATTCCATGACATACATACTACAGTTTGCTAAGCCATTCCCCAACTAAAGGACATTTACTTGATATCCAATCATAAGAGATAATTCTTATAAAGTGTCCATCAGATTCTGAAGGATTGGTTTTATGTTTTGTTTTTCTTCCTCTGGATGGAGATAACATTGTCCATAGCCAATCTAATATGGTTTTCCTATTTCTCTGAACTGCTGACAGGAACAGCTTCCATCAAGGTTGTTCATCTCATAATGTTGTTGTTGATGTGTATAGTGTTCTCTTGGTTCTACTCCCTTCGCTCAGTATCAGATCCTATAACTCATTCCATGCTTCTCTAGAGTCTGACCACTTATGGCTTCTAATAGAACATTATTCCATAGTATTCAAGTACCATAACTTGTTTAACCATTTCCCAATTGATGAGCATGCCCTCAATTTCCAATTCTTTGTCACTACAAAGAACTGCTATGAATATTTTGGAACATGTGGAATTTTTCCCATTTTTAAAATATTTTTTTCTGGATATAGACCTAGTATTGGAATTGCTGAGTCAAAGGGTATGATCAGTTTTATTGCTCTTTGGGTATAGTTCCATATTGCTCTCCAGAATGGTTGAATCTGTTCACAGCTTCACCAGCAATGTATTGATGTCCCAATCCTCCCACATCCTCTCCAACATCGATCCTTTTCCCCTTTTTCTCATCTTAGCCAATATGATGGGTGTGAGGTAATACTTCACAGATGTTTTAATTTGCATTTCTTGAATTAATAATGAATAGGAGCATTTTTTCACATGATTAAATATAGCTTTAATTTCTTCATTTGAAAACTGACTTTATTTTGGTATAGAGTGTAAGATGTAGATCTATGCCTAATTTTTGCCATACTATTTTCCAGTTTCCCCCAAATTTTTCTCAAATAATGAGTTCTTATCCCAGAAGCTAATGTCTTAGGGATTGCCAAACAGTAGATTACTGGAGTCATTTATTACTATTTCTTTTGAATGTATCCTAATCCACTGATCCTTCACTCTATTTCTTAAACCAGTACCAGGCAAGCTTTGATGACTGCTGCTTTATAGTATAATTTTAGATCTAGTTAAGTTAGGCAATCTTCCTTTACATTTTTTCAACAGCTCCCTTGCTATTCTTGACCTTTCATTGCTCCAGATGAATTCTGTTACCATTTTTTTCAAGTTTGGTAAAATAGTTATTTAGTAGTTTGATTGGTATGGCACTGAATAAGTAATTTAATTCAAGTAGAATTGTCATTTTTATTATATTAATTGAATCTAACCATGAACAATTGATATTTTCCCAGTAATTTAGATCTGACTTGATTTGAGAAGTGCTTTATAATTTCGTTCATACAATTTTTGGGTTTATCTTAGGAGCTAGATTCCCAAGTATTTAATGTTGTTTATATTTACTTTAAATGGAATTTTTCTTTCTATCTCTTGCTCTTGGCCTTTCTTGTTCATATATAGGAATGCTGATGATTTTTGTGGGTTTATTTTAAATCCTGTTACTTTGATGAATTCGTTAATTGTTTCAAGGAGTTTTTTACATGATTTTCTTGGGTACCCTGAACATATCATCATATTATCTGCAAAAAGTGAAAGCTTTACTTACTCATTGCCAATTCTGAGTTCTGAGTTCTTTTTCTAATCAAATTGCTAGCTAACATTTCTAATACTATATTGAATAGTAATGGTGATAATGAACATCCTAGTTTCACCCTTAATTTTATTGGAAATGCTGAGTTTATTCTCATTACATATAATTTTTGTTGATGGTTTTAGCTAGATACCATTTATTCTTTTAAGAAAAACTCTATTTATTCCTAAACATTCTATTACTTTTAATAGGAATAGATGTTGTATTTTATTGAAGGCTTTTTCAGCATCTATTGAGATAATCACATGATTTCTGTTGGTTTTTCTACTGATATGTTTAATTATTCTGAGTGTTTTCCTAATACTGAACCATCCCTGCCTGATATATAAATCCTACCTGATTGTGGTGTATTACCCTGGTAATAACTTGCTGTAGACTCATAGTTAAAAAATTTTATTTAAAATTTTTCATCAGTATTCATTAGGGAGATTGGTTTATAATTTTTCCTTGTCTATTTTGGTTCTTCCTGATTTATGTATCGTCATCATGTTGTTTTCATAAAAGGAATTTGACAGAACACCTATTTTTTAAAAAAAGTTTATGTAGAATAGGAATTAATTATTCTTTAAATGTTTGGTAGAATTCACTTGTAATCCATCTGGACCTGGAGATTTTTTCTTAGGGAGTTTATTGATGGTTTACTCAATTTCTTTTTCTGAAATAGGGTTATTTAAGTATTTTATTTCCTCTTCTGTTAATCTGGGCAGTTTGTATTTTGGTAAATTGTCATCCATTTCATTCAGGTTATCAAATTTATTAGCATACATTTCGGGAAAGTAGCCCTGAATTATCTCTTTAATTTCCTCCTCATTGCTGGTTAGTTAACCCTTTTTGTTTTTGATACTGGTAATTTGGTTCTCTTCTTTTTTTAAAAATCAGATTAACCAAAGGTTTGAATATTTTTATTGGCTTTTTTCCCAAAACCAACTTTTAGTTTTATTTATTAAATCAAAGATTTTCTTGTTTACAATTTTATTAATCTCTCCCTTAATTTTCAGAATTTCTAACTTGGTATTAATTGGGAATCTTTAATTTGTTCTTTTTCTAGTTATTTTAGTTGCATGTCCAATTCATTGATCTTCTCATTCTCTATTTTATTCACATAAACATTTAGAGATATAAAGTTTCACCTCAAAACTGCCTTGGCTGCATCCCATAAATTTTGGTATGCTTTGTCATTAGTATAATTTTCTTAGATATAATTACTGATTATTTCTATTATTTGCTGTTTGATGTACCCATTACTTAAGATTAAGCTATTTAGTTTACAATTAGTTTTTGGTTTATCTTTCCATGACCCCTCATTACATGTAAATGACTTATTTTTTTTTCCATCAGCTGGCTTAGTAGAATGGTTCTGATAATATACTGACACATCACATTGAAAAAAAATAACGAAATTGATTTTTTGTATCCTGTGAACCAAAAATTTTGTTGGTTTGGAGAAATTATTTTTTGTTTTTGCAAGGCAATGGATTAAGTAACTTGCCCAAGGTCACACAGGTAATTATTAAGTGTCTGAGTCACATTTGAACTCAGGACCCTCTGACTCCAGGGCCGATGTTTTATCCATTATGCCAACTAGTTACCTGTTTTGTGAGTTTTTAAAATATTCTGTCCATTTGATTTGACAATGCAGCTAAAGATGGTCCCAAAAGACCATTTTTTTATAATTTGAAAAAACCTTTTAAGCATAGAATGTTACTCACAAAGTGATGAAATATAAAAAAAAAAAATGAGAATTTTATAAGCCTCTCCCAAAGTACACAGGCTATTAAATAGTCAAATTATTTCAACGTATTTCAGCATTAAGAACCAATACTTTGAAAGACTTCAGTACACAACAGAAACATGTTTAAATAACATTCAAAGATTCCGATTTCACTGTAAACATTCTTCCTCTGTTGCAGCTCATGATCCTTCAACACCTTGCCTTAAAAAGTTACTGCAACAAAAAACCTTCATGATCTTGCAACAAAACTTCCAATTACAAATGTCTTCGAACATAATTTTTTTTTTTTTTTTTTTTAGTTTTTGCAAGGCAGTGGGGTTAAGTGGCTTGCCCAAGGCCACACAGCTAGGTAATTATTATGTGTCTGAGGCCAGATTTGAACTCAAGTACTCCTGACTCCAGGGCCGGTGCTCTATCCACTGCACCACCTAGCTGCCCTTGTCTTTGAACTTAATTAAAATGGTCTTCCACTTATTCTCTACTTTCTCCTCTTCCTATTCTAATCTGTATCCATAATGAGTTTTTTATGTTCCTAGAGCAAACTTTGTGGGTGTTCTTGGTCCTCTTTTGCAAAGTTTAGATGAAAATTAAAGCATCCTCTGCTTCTCCCAAATTCTTTCATATGTGTATATAGTTTTACTTGAACAACCAATATAAATTAAGTCCCTTCATTTTTCCTCCCATTAATATATTGATCCTCTCTTTGGGTAGATGGCCTAACCCAAATTCAGGTAACTGACAAGCCTCATCATACCCATCAATGAGTTAGGGGAATGTTTATCCTAAGCATTGCAATACTTCTCTTAATGGAATGGGTAAATGAGAACAATTTGTTCCAGGGGTCATGAAAGCAACTGAAGCAGGTGCTATGGAGGACTTACAGTTTGGTCAGATATCAAAGATGACAAGATTGTCCAAAGTATCCTGGGTCATTGGTGGTCATTTTCATTTTTGTCTTGCTTCTAGAAAAGAGATTGAGGACTGATAACTTTGTACAACTCCATCTCACTTAAATCCAATCCATGTTCAAGTTGAAACTTCACCACTTGATGTTACTGATCCTCTTTGAAAACGAAGGATGAGGCTTCAGGCCAAGATGGTGGAGAGAAGACAGGAACAGTTCTAAAATCTCTTGATCTTTCCCCCATATATGATATGAAACAAATCACTTAACAGAAATCCAATCAACAAAACCCAGAAAGAAAAGGCAGGAGAAAGAATAACTACCTCAGGATTTGTCTTCCTCAGTCATGGGCCAAGGGAGAGGGCCTCAATCAAGGCCACAGACACTCCAAAGAAAGCAAACAGCACCCCCTGGTGGACAGCTGGAGAAATTACACTGAGAGGAAATCCTCTAGCACGCCTACTGGTCAGTTGGAGATATTACACTCAGTGAGTAAAGCCTCTAGGGATCCCAACACCAGACTTCTGTGACCCAGCCCCTCTCCAACTCAAGGTCTTAGCATAATGAAGAAAGGTCAGTGAAAGATGGATCCATAGAAAAATTCTTGGAAGGAAAAGACCCTAACTCAGAGAGGCCTAGAACCTCTGTGGAGAATATGATCTGGTCTCCAGCACAGAAAGACTTCCTTGATGAAATAAGGAAGGAGTTTAAAAACCAATTGGAAAATCTGGGAAAAGAAAACAAAGAGAAGTTTAATACCTTGCAACAAGAAAACAAATCATTGGAAAATACAATTGAACAAACAGAAAATGAGAATAATTCTCTCGGATCCTCAACTGGACAAATACAAAGTGAGAATGATTTTCTCAGATCCTCAATTGGGTAAATGCAAAAAGAAAATAATTCTCTCAAAACCTCAAATGGTCAAATGGAAAGCTCTTTAAAAAATAGAACTGACCAATTGGAAAAGGAGTTGCAAAAGGTAAATGAGGAAAACTCTCTAAAAAAAAAAAGGAATGGAGCCTGAGGAAACTAATGACTTCATGAGACAGCATGAACCTGTTGAACAAAACCCCCCAAAAATAGAAAAAAAAGAAGAAAATGTAAAATACTTCATCAGCAAAACCACTGACTTCAAGAAAAGATTGAGGAGGGACAACAACCTGAGAATTATTGGTCTTCCTGAAAACACTGAAGAGGGAAAAAAGCCTGGACTTAATATTACAGGATTCAGTGATAGAAAATTGCCCTGATATCATGGAACCATAGGGCAAATTAGTTATTGAAAGAATACAAAGATCCACTCTGGAAAGAGAATCTAAAATGAAAACTCCAAGGAATGTTGTGGCCAAATTCCAGAACTATCAGATAAAAGAGAAAATCCTGCAAGCAGCCAGAAAGAAACAATTTAAATATGAAAGAGCCACAGTAAGGATTTCAGAGGACCTGGCTGCATAAACATTAAGGGATCCAAGGGCCTGGAATGAGATATTCCAAGAGTAAGGGAGCTTGGAATGCAGCCAAGAATACACTATCCTGCAAAGCTGAGTCCTCTTTTTCAGGGGAAAAGATGGACATTTAATGAAATGGAAGAATTCCAAAAATTCCTGATGAAAATATCAGAGCTAAATAGAAAATCTGGACATCAAACAGGAAGTTCAAGAGACAAATGAAAAGATAAAAAAAAAGAGGGGGTAAAGAAAAAAACTGCTATCCAATAGATGAAATTGGCTATATCCTAGCATGGGAAAAAGATTCTCATAACTCTTGAGAAGTGTAACTCTAACAGAGAGAATATACCTAGCCAGAAGTGATGGACACTCATGATTTATTCATGAAGACTGCTATCCAATGGTATGAAACTGGCTATAACTCTATTTGGAAGAAAGTCTCTAATCACTCTGAAGAATTGTAAATCTATTAGAGAGGATATACCTAGCCAGAAGTGATAGATACTCAGAATTTTCTATGACTCAGATAGTCATATCTTCATCCTTAAAAAGGGGTTCAGGAAGGAGATGGGAGGAGGGAGGGGATTAAATGGGGTAAATCTTATTACATTAAGAGGCACAAAAGACCTATGGTAACAGAGGGGAAGAAGGGAAGAAATGAGAAACACCTGAATCTTCCTCTCATTAGACTTGGCTTAAAGTTAACTTGCACACACACTCAATTAACTTGAAAAATATCTTACCTTTCAAGTATTAAAAGGGGGGGGAAGGGAAGGAGATGATGGAGAAAGGGAGGTGGACAAAAAGGAGAACTAACAGGAGGAAGGAATAGTGGAGTAGATTAAAACCCAGAATCCTACAATATGCTCCTTACAAGCAACTCATTTGAAGCATGGAGATACATACAGAATAAAGGTAGAAGGTTGTAGCAAAATATATTTTGCTCCAGCTGAAGTGAAAAAAGCAGGTGTAGCAATTCTTATCTCAGACAAAGCAGCTGCAAAAAATAGATGGCATTAAAAGAGATAAGGAGGGAATCTATATCCTCCTAAAAGGTACCATAGACAATAAAGTGATTTCAATATTGCATATATGTATATGCACCCAATGGGATAGCATCCAAATTCTTAGAGGAGAAGCTGAAAGAACTACAGGAAGAATAGACAGAAAAACTCTACTAGTGGGAGACCTCAACCTCCCACTCTCAGATTTGGATAAATAGAATCATGAAATAAACGAGAAAGAAGTTAAGAAAGTAAATAGATTGTTAGCAAAACTAGACATGATAGACTCATGGAGGAAACTGAATGGGGATAGAAAGGAATATACCCTTTTTCTGTAGTACCAGGCAGAAATAGTGAATACACCTTTCTCAGATCACAATGCAATAAAAATCATATCCAATATTGGCCCAGGGAGATAGAGACCCAGAACTAATTGGAAACTGAATAACCTCATTTTAAAGGAGTGAATCAAACAACAAATTATAGAAAGAATTAACTATTTTATCCTAGATAATGACAATAATGAAACAACATACCAAAACCTATGGGATTCACTTAAAGCGGCTATCAGGGGATATATTATAGCTTTAAATGCTTAGATAAATAAATTGGAGAAAGAGGAAATCAATGAATTAAATATGCAACTAAAAATTAGAGAAAGAACAAATTAAAAACTCCAATTAAATACCAAATTAGAAATTCTAAAAATTAAAGGAGAAATTAATAAAATCAAAAGCAAAAAACTATTGAATTAATAAATAAAACCAAGAGTTGGTTTTATGAAAAAAGCAATAAAATTGATAAACCTCTGGTCAATTTGATTAAAAAAAAGGAAAGTAGAAAAAAAAATTGCTAGTAACACAAATGAAAAAGGTGAACTCACCACAAATGAGGAGGAAATTAAAGTAATAATTTTGGAATTATTTTGCCTAACTCCTATGCCAAAAAATTTGACAATCTAAGTGAAATGGATGAATATTTACAAAAATATAAGTTGCTCAGGTTAAATGAAGAGGAGATTAAATACCTAAACAACCCTATCTCAGAAAAAGAAATTCAACAAGCCATCATTGAACTCCCTAAGAAAAAATCTCCAGGACCTGATGGATTCACAAGTGAATTCTATCAAACATTTAAGGAACAATTGGTTCCAATTCTATATAAACTCTTTGGAAAAATAGGGGAAGATGGAACTCTGCCTAACTCTTTCTATGAAACCAATATGGTGCTGTTACCTAAACCAGGAAGAGTTAAAACAGAGAAAGAAAATTATAGATCTATCTCCCTGATGAATATAGATGCAAAAATCTTAAATAAAATCTTAGCAAAATGATTACAAGTTATCACTAGGATAATACATTTTGACCCAGAAGGATTCATCCCAGGAATGCAGGGTTGGTTCAATATTAGGAAAACTATTAGTATAATTAATTATATCAACAAGAAACCTATCAGAAATTATATGATTATATCAATAGATGCTGAAAAAGCTTTTGACAAAATACAGCACCCATTCCTACTAAAAACACTGGGAAAGTGTAGGAATAAATGGAGTGTTAGCAATATCTATCTGAAGCCATCAAAAAGCATTATATTCTATGGGGAGAGGCTAGAGGCATTCTCAATAAGATAGGGGTGAAACAAGGATAACCCATTATCACCACTACTATTTAATATCGTATTAGAAATGTTAGCTTCAGCAATTAGAGAAGAGAAAGAAATTGAAGGAATTAGAATTGGGAAGGAAGAGAAAAAACTCTCACTCTTTGTAGAAGACATGATAGTCTACCTAGAGAATCCCAAGAAACCATCAAAAAAAACTACTGGAAACAATTAGCAATTTTAGCAAAGTTGCAGGATATAAACCCTCATAAATCCTCAACTTTTCTATATATATGACTGGCAAACTATAGCAGGAAAAGCTACAAAGAGAAATGCCATTCAAAGTAACCTCAGACTATATAAAATACCTGGAAGTCTATTTGCCAAGGCAGACTCAGAAACTCTTTGAAAACAATTATAGAACATTTCTCACACAAATTAAATCAGATTTAAATAACTGGGCAAACATCAATTGCTCATAGATAGGTCTAGCTAATATAATAAAAATGACAATTCTACTAAAGCTCAACTAACTGTTTAGTGCCCTACCAATCAAAACTACAGAACATTACTTTAATGAGCTAGAAAAAGTTTTAAGTAAATTCATATGGAGAAATAATAAATCAAGAATTTCCAGGGATTCAATGGAAAAAAAAAGTACAAAAGAAGGGGGCTTAGCTCTACCCGATCTAAAATTATATTATAAAGCATCAGTCATCAAAACTGTCTGGTATTGGCTAAGAAATAGAGTGGTGGACCAGTGGAATAGACTAGGTGCAATAGCAGGAAACGATTACAGTAATCTGCTGTTTGATAAACCGAAAGTCCAGCTATTGGGATAAAAACTCTCTTCAATAAAAACTGCTGTGAAAATTGGAAGTTAGTATGGAAGAAACTTAGATTAGATCAACACCTCACACCTTATACCAAGATAAGATCCAAATGGATACAGGATTTAGACATATAAAACAATACTATAAGCAAACTATAAGATTAAGGACTGGTTTATCTGTCAGATCTATGGAAAGGGAAGCAGTTTATGACTAAGGAAGAGATGGAGAACATCACTAAAAACAAATTAGATGATTTTAATTACATTAAATTAAAAAGCTTTTGCACAGACAAAACTGCTATAACCAAGATCGAAAGAAATGTAGTAAACTGGAAAACAATCTTTACAACTAATATTTCTCACAAAGGATGCATTTCTAAAATATACAGAAAAAAAGGATGAACAACACAACAAGTATCTTCATACCATAACCTTCTCTTTACTGATGATCCCTATGATGTCTTGTGACATCAGGCAGCTAGAAGGTGAAGTGGATAGAGTACTGGTCTTGAATTAGGAAGATGGGAGTTAAAATCCAACCTCTGACACTTACTAGCTGTGTGACCTTGGGCAAGTTACTTAACCCTAATTGCCTTGTATCCAGGGCCACCTCCAGTCTTCCTGATCATAGCTGGCCATGGAGAAAGTGAGGCTAGCATGGTTCCCTCTATCATATCCAATTCATGTGCTTGTCATAGCATCATGTCCCTGATGTCTTGGTCTTCTTTGAGAATGAAGGACAAAAAAAATCAATATGTGACAATAAGACTCTAAAATTCTAATTGTTTACTTGTATTTACCCTTTTATTTTTTTCTAATCTCATATTTATATTAAAATGCTCTATTTAAGGCCTCAGTTGAAGATACTTTATTTTAATTCTTGTAGGCTTAAACTCAATTTTGCCAGATAAGTTTTTCTTGGTTGTAGACTTTTATCATTTGTTTGTGAATTATCTCATTCCATTTTTTCTCTCCTTTAGTATTAAAACTACTAAATCTTGTGCAGTTCTTATTGTGATTCTTTTGATATTTGAAATTTTTCCTTCTACCTGGTCAGAGTAGCTTTATTTTTGTCCTGAAGTTCTAAATTTTGATAGGTTCCTGGGAATTTTCATTTTAGAGTTTCAGGAGAACATAAGTGAAGTCTTGTTATTTTACCATTACTCTCAGGTTCTAGGCAATTTGATAATTTATTACAACGTGATATCCATGTTCTTTTTCTTGTCATGGATTTCAGATAACCCTATGATTCTTAGTTTTTTTTTTTACAAAAATGTTTATAATCTCACTACATTCTCCAACAATCTATTGAGAAGGCAGACAATATGACACCCAATACATGTGAAGTCAGGCAAAATATATTTCTATTTGAGCTATCATGCAAAAAATAGTCAAAATTAAAATGAGAAAAGATGCTTCAATTTGCTCTCCGAGTTCATCAGTTTTCTCTCTGGATCATTTATTCTTTGAAATTGTTGTGGGTCATTGTTATAATTAGAGTAGCTAAGTCTTTCAAGTTGATTATGATTATGATTATAATAATTCTGTTATCGGGCACAATGTTCCCCTGGTTCTGCTTATTTCATTTCAATGCATCATATCACATAAGTCTTCGCAGGTTTTATCATTTCTTAGAGCACAGCAGTATTCCTTTACAATCATATGCCACAAATCACCCAGTCATTTATGCAACTCCTCAATTTCTAATTCTTTACCACCACATTAAGTTATTTTTATATGAAATATATTAATTTTTCTCAAGTTTTTTTCACTTTTGACTTGTTTTTAAGAATTCTTTTTGTTTCCTGGAATCATTTATTTCTATTGGGTGCAATTCATATTTTTAAGAAGTTTATTTCTAGGGTAAGGGTTTATATCTCCTCTGTTAAGGTATTGATCCTTTTTGCCAAGTTTAACCTTCATAGTTTTCATTCCCTTTATATTATCTTTTCAAAATATCCTACATCATGCCTTTGATGAATTCTAATTATTCCTTGTAGAAAAGCTGTGATTTGGCATGGGGATGGGGGTGGGGGTGGAAGGAGGATAGCAAATGAAACTGTTGATTGAAGCAGATTTTGAGTTATTTTCTTCTGAATTTTTATCTGATTATCCTTGGAATCATAAGTCTTTTTATTGTCTGATGGATTACTCAGTTTTGATGCTTAGGCTTCAGAAGTTGATTCTACTCCACTACTCTGGGGACCCAATGAAATTAAGAACTTTTCCTTTGCCCCAGGGGTCTCTCTTTAGATCTGACTCTCCTTTTCCTCAGGTCAGGGTTTCAACTTATGCTTTTTTCCCTTCACAAGAGACATCAATTTTCCTCTCCTGCAACCCCCAACTGCTTTCTCTGTAGCAAGTTTCTGCCCACTCTAGACCAATGTTTTAAAACCTGACCATGACACCATTCCTCAACTCAATAAACTCTAATGGCTCCCTGACCTTGTTAATATTGTATTGTAAGCATACATATATGTATGTATAAGTATAAATATTTTGTGTATATGCATATGTATACATATTACATACACAAATTATGTGAATATGTACACATACACAGATGACTTCTAATGCTATGAATTCAATTTAATTCTCTCCCTTGAGCTCCACTTCCAAATCAATACCTGCCTACTAGATATATTCAAAACAGAACTCATTGTCTTTTTCCCCAATGCAGTTTATTTACTATATAGGGTATCAACCTTTCGACTTAAATTAAAAAGTTTTAAAATGTTGTTTTGCCTACTGATTTGAAGGTTATTATCCTCAGAATTGCTAACAATGTCTAAACAACTTCATGAATTAAAACCATCACCATTATTGAAGGTGACTTCACCATTTTAAATCATGTTTAATCAAGTAAGACACATGAAGGTTGATTTTTTGGCTAGGTCAAAATGCTTGTCTGCACCTCAAGTCTACAAAAAGCTTTCTCTAAGAAGGAAATTGGTATTTAGTAAGCACCTTTTTTGGGCTATGCACTTCAAGGAGCATTTTACAAATTATGATCTCCAAACTTCTCTAGTAGGTGAATGCTATTATTATCACCATTTTACAGTTCAGGAAACCAAGACAAATAGGTTTGATGACTTGCCCAGGAAAAAGCAGCCAGAAAGTATATAAAGAAAGATTCTAGTCTTTCTGAGTGCAGGACAGATAGGTGACATAAAGGACTGAGCGCTTGATCTAGAGTCAAGAAGATTCATCTTACTGAGATCAAAATCTAGTCTCAGACATTTACTAATTGTGTGACCCTAGGCAAGTCATTTGATCCTGCTTATTTCAGTTCTCTCATCTATAAAATGAGGTCTAGTATCTTTTTCTTTTTTCTTTTTCTTTTTTTTTAATTTATTTTTTATTCTCATTTTGTACAAATGCTTTTTTTTACATTAATAAGATATTCTTGTTTACAAGTAAACAAAATACCCCTCCCCACCATGAATACAGATAGACTTGCTTGGGCAAAAAAAGTAAAGGGGAGAGAAAAAAATTAAAATTAAAAAAATAATAGTAATAATTGTAGGTATGGCCAGGTGGCGCAATGGACAAAGCACCAGTCCTGGAGCCATGAGCACCCGAGTCCATATCTGGCCTTGTAAACCCAACAATCACCCAGCTATGTGACATGCAAGCCAGCTGATCCCCACTGCCCTGCACAAACCAAAAAGAAGAAAAAAAAAAGACCCAAAATAAAATAAAATAGTAATAATAGTAGGGGTGGCTGGGTGGCAGACAGAGCATTGGCCCATGAGCCAGGAGCACCTGGGTCCAAATCTGGCCCCAGACACCCAAAGATCACCCTGTTTGTGGCCCCAGGCAGGCTACCCAGCCCCACTTGCCCTGTACCCCCCCCCAAATAATAATAACAAAAAATGTGCTTCAGTCTTTGTTCCAACACCAATAACTCTGTCACGGGTGGATCACATTCTTTATGATAAGTCCATCACAAAAGTTACTTCCATATTTTCCAATGTTGCCATTGCTGATTGCAACTCCCTCCTTTCTTATTTCTCCACTACCATGTACTATATTTTCTCTCTCCTTTCACTCTGACTCTGCTGTAGGGTCGCTGAGTGGCGCAGCAGACAGATCCCTGGTCCTGGGGCCAAGAAGCCCTGAGCCCCCATACCACCCCTTAGGCCCAGAATCCACCTGGCCCTGTGCTCCTGGGCAGGCCTTCCATTCCCAGCCCCTTGCAAGAAGTAAGAAAGAAAATGTGTTATATCTGGCCACTCTCCCCCCATGGTCCATCCTCTCCTCCTTTATTCACATCCCCACCCCATCCCCCTGCCCCCCTTCTTACTCCAGATGTCTATACCCCATTGAGTATATTTGCTGTTTCCTCTCCTAGCCATCTCTGATGAGAGCAAAGGTTCCCTCATTCCCCCTTGCCTCCCCCCTTCCATATCATTGCAATAGCTCATTGTAATAAAAAAAAATCTTATTATGTGCAATATCTTGGACTATTCCCCCTCTCCTTTTTCTTTCTCCCATTCCATTTCCCTTTTTTTCTATTGACTTCATTTTTACACCATATTTTATCTTCGAATTCAGCTTTCTCCTGTGCTTCAACTATAAAAGCTCCCTCTACCTGCTCTATTAACTGAGAAGGTTCATATAAATATTATCAGTATCCTTTTTCTATACATGCAGTTCATCCTCAATAAGTCCCTCATATTTCCCCTGTCTCCTCCAATCTCCATGCTTCACCTGAGTCCTGTATCTGAAGATCAAACCTTCTGTTCAGCTCTGGCCATTCCAAAAGGAACATTTGAAATTCTCCTGGTTCATTGAAAGTCCATCTTTTTCCCTGGAAGAGGACATTCAGCCTTGCTGGGTAGTTCATTCTTGGCTGCATTCTAAGCTCTTTTGCCTTCCGGGATATTGTATTCCAAGCCCTATGAGCTTCTAATGTAGTTGCTGCTAAGTCCTGTGTGATCCTGACTGCAGCTCCATGATATTTGAACTGTGTCCTTCTGGCTGCTTCTAATATTTTCTCTTTGACTTGGGAGTTCTGGAACTTGGCTATAATATTCCTAGGAGTTGGTTTTTTGGGATCTCTTTCTCAGGGGGATTGGTGAATTCCTTCTATTTCTATTTTGCCCTCTGCTTCTGTAATATCAGGGCAATTTTCCTATAGTAATTCTTTGAAAATGATGTCAAGGCTCTTTTCCTGATCATGACTTTCAGGTATTCCAATGATTTTTAAATTATCTTTCCTAAGTCTGTTTTCCATATCAGTGTTTTCTCAATGAGATATTTCACATTTTCTTCTAATTTTTCATTTTTTTTGTTTTGAAGTATCGATTCCTGATTTCTGGTAAATTCATCAATCTCCCTGAATTCTATTCTTTGTCTGAAGGATTTGTTCTCTTCAGAGAGTTTTCTCATCTCTTTTTCCATCTGGCCAATTTTGCTTTTTAAAGCATTCTTGTCCTCAATAACTTTTTGAACTGTTATCCATTTGACCTAAGCTGGTTTTTAGCATGCTATTTTCTTCAGCATTTTTTTGGATTTCCTTGACTAAGCTGCTGACTTCATTTTCATGTTTTTCCTGCATCTCTCTCCTTTCTTTTCCCAGTTTTTCTTCCAACTCCCTCATTTGATTTTCAAAGTCTTTTTTGAGCTCTGTCATAGCCTGATCCCAGTTTCTGTTTTTCTTGGAGTCTTTAGATGCAGGAGCTTGTGCTTCCTCATCTTCAGAATGAGTATTTTGATCCTTCTTGGGCTCATTTGCAAAATATTTCTCAATAGTCTTCCTCTTATTTCTCTGCTTGCTCATTTTCCCAGCCTGGGCCTGGTTTTGGAGTGCTTCCTGAGCTTTTGGGACACTCCCACAAGGGTCTCAGTGTGTGAGGCTCTGTCCTCTCTCCTGGTCTGTGAATGACCATAAGCGTCCCGCTCTGCCACAGGGCCGAGGTGGGGGGGCCCTGTTGTTCTATGGGGGGGGCCTAGACTGGGATCAGGATCTGAATGTGGTCAGAGCCCCAGAGTCCTGTTCCAGGGGCAGAGGACAGAGCTCAGCAGTCTCTTTTCACTCCCCTCCTTAAGCTCAATGGGCTCATGTCCTGGGGGCTCCTCCTTACGGGCTATGCCTGCTTCTGTTTCTGGGTCTGGGCTGCTGAAAGACCAAGCTGCTTGCTGTGTGTCCTGAGGGCTGGGCTCCATGTGCTCGCTCTGGCAGAGGTCCCCCGCTGTTCCCCCACTTTATGTCTGGTGCTCCCCAGGGTGCAGCTCAGGAGACTCCCTTGCTGCTGTGAGCCCCAGCTCCCAGCGCCCTGGGGCTGCTTCCGGGAGGCTGAAGTTCCTTCGCTCTGGCGGGTCACCCCTCCGGCAGGCTGCCCCTCCGACCCGGAGAGCAGAGCCTTTCTGCTCTTTTCCAGGTTACCTTGACTAGGAGAACTGCCTCACTGGGTACCTTTGTGGGTTCTGTCTCTCAAAAGTTTAGTTAGAGTCCTTAGCTTATGAGTTTTATCAGAGAGCTCCTAAGACTGGATCCCTTCATGTCACCATCTTGGCTCTGCCCCCCTTTAGTATCTTTTTCAAAAGAAAAAATCCCAAGTAGGGGTTATAAAGAGTTAAATGTGACTGACATGAAACAAACCATAACTTTCTGACTCCAAAGGATAATTTTTAAAACAATAGTCTAAAAGTCAGAGAAAAGTTTAAAATAAAGCACAATTTCAACAACATGCAATTGTCCAAATAAATATAAAACAAGAGAATTAACCTTGAAATAATAGCTTTTATACTATCTTTTAAATTTTTATTCAGTATGTAGCCTCTAATGAAATGTCAATATAATAGTGTTTTTAAATATATATTATATATGTATATAAATTTATGGAATGAAATAGACATTTTCATAATATAGTACAATAAAAAAGATGAGTATACATGAAGCCATAAATCTATTATGAACAAATTAATATTCCTTTTAACTACACAGCAAAATTTTGTGTAAATTGCTTTGCTTTCCTTTTTTTCTGCCTCCCCCTCCCCCAATAATGTTGCTTTGTGGAGGTGATTTTCATTTCTAAATGCTTGGCTAGGGCCTATCTTAATAACTAAGATAAATATCTAACCAAAAAATGCTACTATCATCTTATGGTCCAGCATATTCACCACTATGAAAGTTTGTTTAGCACTCATTAAACATTTACCAAAGACATGGAAAAAGAGAGGTAATATTACATATTGAATTGCATACAAGAATATGCATTTTGAATGAACTAGCTGGATAAAAGTCCATTGTTATTACAATCTAATTTTGTTTCAATATTTCATCCTTAAAAATTCTATATAAAAAGGTTATTAACAAATATGAAATTAATAAAAATACCCAATAATAGTTTCTATTTTTTTTTTGTTTAAGTAATAAAATTTCTAAGAGAACCAAAAACTCATTTCACTCATTTCAATTTATGGATCCAGTTTTAATTCTTAGTTTAATCTTTACCAAAACAAATACTGGCATTTCCTTTTCTAATAACTAAATAATACTAGGCTTTCCATGTGCTTTTATTCATGAATATGTATAATGTTGTTCCAAAAATGTGACATATTTTCCTAAAATAGTTGAAGCAATATACAAAAATAATGAGAGAAGCAATATTGTCTAATGGACAAAGAATTGGTCTTAGAATCAGAAGACCTGAGTTCAAATCCTGCCTCTCCTCTGCACTGCTTGGGTGACCCTATTAAGTCCTAGAATTTCTCAGTACTCCAGATAACTCTAATGCTATAAGTTAATGAGAGTCACAGATCTGCATTGGTTAAGTGAGTTTGCATATGAAAAATTCCCTCCACAGATATAATCACATTTCAAGACTAACAGTAACAACAAAGTTCACACTTCTGTAAGTTTACAAAGGGTTTTTCTCACAATAACCCTTCTAGGAAAGATAATTCAAATATTAATGGAAGCATTTTACAGATGGGGAAGCTGAGATCTACAGAGGTTAAATGATACTTTAGTTCTCACAAATAATATGTAGCAGAAATTCATATTTAAGACCTCTACTGAAAAAGCAGTGCCATTTCCAAATATGAGTGGTTTCCAAATGAAAAAGAAAAAATGTTGAATTGAAACAATTCACTATCAGAGAAGGAGCATTGATTTTGGAGTCAGGAAGACTTGTATTGAAATTCTACTCCTCTATTTAACAGTGTGAACCCAGACAAGGCATTCAACTTCTGCGTGCCACTTTTTCCTTATCTGCAAAATGGGACTAGAAAACTTGAATTACCTAATACAGAGTGCTATTACAAGTCTCAAATTAGAATATTATATATATATATATATATATATATATATATATATATATACATATGTATATATATACATACATATTTGTGTGTATGTAGATAGATATAGTGCAATTTGTAAAATTAAAGTATTATTATTAGACTACATTTTTTAAGTACGCCCTCAGCCTCCCTACATAATTAACATTTTTGCTGACAGAATATCAAAAACCTGATTTTACTTTTTCCCTCCAAAGAAAATGACTAAAAAAACTGAATTTACCAGATTTTCTGTAAAGATAAGACTGCCAATGTGCTCTGAAACTATCAAAAAAGAACTATTACCCATTAACATGAAGACATAAATATTCCTCTTCACTATCCTCCAAATTTGAGAGACTAATTAAAAGGAGGACAATTGTGCATGTATGCTTGTAAATGCATATGGAGCTAGGTTTCTATATCTAGTAGGCATCTAAGTATATTTTTCCATGACTTCCAGTATGTGCATATATGTGTGCATGCATCTTTAAAATATTAGTTATTTCCCTTCCTGCCAATTAGCCCATATCATTGTGACATGGAATGATGCATTAAACAGGCATCAAAACATATAATTAATCAAATGAGAAATTTTAAAGTTTTTACTTATTAAAAGTGATTTTTTTATTACTCAAAATTCATTTTTTCAAAAAGATTAGGCTGCTTTTGATGAATGATTCACAGGCAAAAATTACAGAGTGCTACTTTAATTTTTTTTACTGGAATCACTATATAAATTTAAAGCCTAAGATTATGAGGAACACATTTATTATATGGATAATGAATGTCCACAAAAATATATATTTTAAACTGATTTTTCAAATTAATGTTTTCTTACACATTTTCTACTCGAACACGTTGGTAATCAGAAAGAATGGCTCCAACAGATATACCATCTATTTCTTCTTTTTCCTGAAAAACAATATTAAAGTTAATATAATTAACTTTAATTTAAAGAACAATAATCTGAGAAATAAAAAATATTATGTTTCTTTGAGATCAAATATAGATCAAATAAGATATAATCAATCTTTGTAAGGCAATTGAAAAATTTATTAGAAAAAAAAGAAAAATTTTTTAGATATAAAATTTTTTTAATATTTAAATGGTAAGCAAGTTAGAGTCCATTTTGCATGAAGAATACATAGGAAAAAAGAAACACTTGAACAACGCTTTCATAAAACAATTTAAAGATTCACGATGCTCCAAAGAAAATATGAGAAATATTCTTTTTTTAAGAAAATGTTAACTTAAAATTAGTTTTTTTAATAAAGCATCAACTTGGGTGAATAAATAATTACTGTGTATGCTATTTATCAGAAGTGCAGAAAAACATTTTGTAGGATAGAAAGCATTTTTTTTTATAGCCAGGTAGAAGAAATGAGAAAGATAACATCTTGGATAACAAATTAGCTGACAGAAAGTGATGAGTTATGTATAGGGCTACAACTGAATATATGTCTTGAATGATTCCATGGGGACTAGAACTCACATATTCAATATATTTGATAACAACCTGAAGCAGAATGTAAATTCAGCAATGATCAAAGTTGCAGTTGATACAAAACTAGAAGGGAATTTTTTAAGATACAGAAAAATCAATCAAATAAATAGATGGATATGGACAACTTGGGAATCTGGTAGGACTAGTCTGAGATGAGATTTAATGTAAAGAACTGCAAGATAATACACTTAAAAAGAATAATATGCAATCCAGGAATAAGTACAGCATATTATCTAGAAAATAGTTATGAAGAAAGTGACTAGGGGGTAATTAGGGATAACAAACTGAATAAGAATTCACTTTACAATCACTGCTTCCACTCCAAAAGTCAATTATTTCCTGTGGATATGTTTATAGTAAAAAAAATTATTTCACAATAGGTGATATTATTAATATTCTGACCCATCCAAATATGAAAACCTGATATTGAGTTCATTTTATACAAAAAACAAAAATAACAATTGCACAAAATAAATGCAGTAAAAAGACACTGAAATAGCCCTGAGACTCCTACAAAACTTGAAGAAATTAAGATAAGTAATCAGAAAAACAACAGTAATATCTGATGCCAAGTGCTACAGTCATTTTAAAGGTTTCTTTCCAAAAGAATATAAAAACGCCTATTTAAACCTCACTGGGAAAAGTGCATAACTACCTACCTATATAGCACATTAGTTGTTAGAAAAGAGCTATGATTTTGAAGCTTTTTATATCCATTTGTGCTTCATAAAAGTGATTATACTGCAAGATTAACAACTGTCTAATTAAAAAAAATAAAAAATATATAGTATGATGAGAACAAAGTTTAACTAATGTATGTGAATGTACTTAGTTAACTAAAGACACTCAACATACAGATATCATTTTTACTAGAACGTGAGTTACAATAATATTATTTTCAGGGGCGGCTACGTGGCGCAGTGGATAGAGCACTGGCCCTGGAGTCAGGAGTAAGTGAGTTCAAATCCGGTCTCAGACACTAATCATTACCT
This sequence comes from Macrotis lagotis, assembly GCF_037893015.1. Classification (NCBI taxonomy): domain Eukaryota; kingdom Metazoa; phylum Chordata; class Mammalia; order Peramelemorphia; family Peramelidae; genus Macrotis; species Macrotis lagotis. The sequence goes on from NC_133661.1 coordinate 193,853,261, forward strand.
AGCTGTATGGCCTTGGGCAAGCCACTTAACCCCATTTGCCTTGAAAAAACCTAAAAAAATATTATTTTCACCTTTGGAAATATTATTTCACTTTAAAAAAGCATCAAGGAAAAAGAAAAACCATCTTGAAATACATTCTCCAGAAAACAAAGAAATATTTAAATCATAGATTTTTTCCAGTCTAAAATTATCTGCTGTAAAATGAAAGCAAATAGTCTAATTTTGATGAGACAAGTATTTTTAAATTATATAAATATTTTATTTGTTTTCTAATTATATATAATGGTAGTTTCCACCAATCATTTTTTGTAAGGTTTTGAATTTTACAATTTTTCTCCCCTCACTTCCCCTCCAACTGAAGGCAATCTGATAATCTGCTACACTGTTAAAAATTGAATGTGCTGAGAGAAAACACATATCCTTGAGGAAGAAGTAAAATTTAGAGATAGCAAAAATATGTAGTACATAAGACAAGTATTTTAAAAATTGAAGATAATAATCTTCGGTCTTTCTTTAAATAACACAGTTCTTTCTCTGGATAAAGATGGCATTGCCCATCACATATATCCTAAAATTGTCCCTGATTATTGCAGTGATGTAGTGAGCTTGTCCATCAAAGTTGATCATCATCCCCATGTTTCTGATAGGGTATTTAATGTTCTTCTGGTTCTGCACATCTCACTCATCATCAATTCATTTAAATCTTTCCAGGCTACTCTGAAATCCCATCCCTCCTGATTTTTAATAGAACAAGTGTTCCGTCACATACATATACTACAACATGCCTAGCCATTCCCCAACTGATGGATATCCTCTCAATTCCCAGTGCATATAGAACTGCTAAGAACATTTTTGTATAAGTGATGTTTCTACCCTTTTTCATGATCTCTTCAGGATATAGACCCAGTAGTGGTAGTGCAGGATCAAGGGTATGCACATTTTCATTGCCCTTTGGGCTTAATTTCAAATTGCTCTCCAGAAAGGTTGGGTCAGCTCACAGTTCTACCAACAATACATTAGTGTCCCAGATTTCCCACATCCCTTCTAACATTGATCAGTGTCCTTTCTGGTCATATTGGACAATCTGAGGGGTATGAGGTGGCTTTAATTGGTATTTTTTTTTCCTAATCAGCAATGATTTAGAGCAATTTTTCATATGACTATGGATAGTTTTGATGTCCTCATCTGTAAATTGTCTTTGCATATCCTTTGATCAATTGTCAATTGGGGAATGGCTGGGTTTTTTTTTTTTTATAAATTTGACTCAGATCTCCACATATTTTAGAAATGAATCCTTTGTCAGAATTACTATTTGAAAAAATTGTTTCCATTTACTATATTTCTTTTGATTTTGGTTAGAGTGGTTTTGTTTGAGCAAAAGCGTTTTAATTTAATGAAATCAATTATCCAGTTTGGTTTTGATGATGTTTTCCATCTCGTCCTTGGTCATAAACTGTTCCACTTTCCATAGATTTGACAGGTAACCTATTTTTGATCTCCTGGTTTGCTTATAGTATTGTTTTTTTATGTCTAAATCCTGCACCCATTTTGATCTTATCTTGGCACAGGGTGTGAGATGTTGGTCTAATCCAAGTTTCTGCCATATTATCTTCCAGTTTTCCCAGTGGTTTTTAATGGAAGAGTGAGTTTTTATCCCAGAAGCTGAACTCTTTGGGTTTATCAAACAGAAGATTACTATAATCCTTTCTTGCTATCTCTTTTGCACCTAATCAATTCCACTGATTCACCACTCTATTTCTTAGCCAGTACCAGATAGTTTTTGATGATTGATGTTTTATAATATTATTTTAGGTCTGATAAGGTTAAGTTACCTTTCTTTGCATTTTTTTTATTAAATCCTTGAAATTTTTGACTTTTTGTTTCTCAATATGAATTTAGCTGCAATTTTTTTCTAGCTCACTAAAATAATTTTTTGAACGTTTGATTGGTATAGCATTAAATTAGTAGTTTAATTTAGGTAGAATCATCATTTTTTTCATTCTTTTTTTTAAGGCAATGGGATTAAGTGACATGCTCAAGGTCACACAGCTAGGTAATTATTAAGTCTCTGAGGCCAGATTTGAACTCAGGTCCTCCTGATTCCAGGGCTGGTACTCTATCCACTACACCAACTAGCTGCCTCTAAATTGTCATTTTAGGGCGGCTAGGTGGCGCAGTGGATAAAGCACCGGTACTGGAGTCAGGAGTACCTGGGTTCAAATCCGGTCGCAGACACTTAATAATTACCTAGCTGTGTGGCCTTGGGCAAGCCACTTAACCCCATTTGCTTTGCAAAAACCTAAAAAAAAAAAAGATGGGGATAAATTGTCATTTTAATTATATTAACTCAGTCTATCCATAAGCAGTTGACATTTGCCCATTTATTTAGATCCGGTTTGAATGGAAAGTGTTTTATAGTTGTTTTCATAGAGTTTCTAAGTCTGCCTTGGCAGGTAGACTCCCAAGTATTTTATGTTGTCTGATGATATTTTATATGGATTTCACTAATTCTTGCTGTTATATCTTGTCGGTAAAATACAGAAATGTTAAAGATATTATTTAATATCTTGCAACTTTGCTAAAGTTGCTAATTGCTTCCAGTAGTTTTTTAGATATTTAAGGGTTCTCTAGGTTTACTATCATATCATCTGGAAAGAGTGAGAGTTTTGTTTTTCCTTTCCAATTCTAATTTCTTCAATTTTTTTTTTCCGTCTGAATGCTGGAGTTAACATTTCGAATGTGATGTTGAATAGGAGAAGTGATAAAGGGTATCCTTGACCTCTGATCTTATTGGGAATGCTTCTAGTTTATCCCCATTGCATATAATGCTTGTTGATGGTTTCAGATAGGAACCACTTATCATTCTAAGGAACAATTCACTTATTCCTATGCTCTCTAGTGCTTTTAGTAGGAATGGGTGTTATATTTTGTCAAAGGCTTTTCATATGAAATAATCATATGATTTCTGTTAGGTTTGTTATTGATATAGTCAATAATACTGACAGTTTTCCTAATATTGAACCCTGCATTGGTTAGAATGTATTATCCTAGTGATAACTTGCTGTACCTGCTTTGCTAAGATTTTATTTAAGATTTTTATATCACTATTCATTAGGAAATTTGGTCTATAATTTTCTTTCTCTGTTTTTGACTCTTTCTAGTTTAGGTATCAGCACCATATTGGTGTCATAGAAGGAATTAGGCAATTCTGTCTTTACTCATTTTTCCATATAGTTTATATTGAATTGCAATCAATTGTTTCTTAAATGTTTGAAAGAATTCACTTGTGAATCCATCTGACTATGGAGAATTTTTTCTTAGGGAGTTGCTTATGGCTTATCTGCTTATCTGCCCTTGCCTTTTTCAACTCAGTTGAAGCATAACATATTGTGCTCCAACCTTTTATCTTTACTCCGTATGTATCTTTCTGCTTCAAATGAGTTTCTTGTAAGCAGCACATTGTAGGATTCTGGCTTTTAATGTTACTTTTTATGGAGAGTTCATCCTATTCACATTCAAAGTTATAATTATTCTTTATTGTCCTCCATGCTATCTTCATTCTGTATTTTCCCCTCTTTTTTTACCTTATCCCTATCCAGTATTTTCCTTCAGAAAACCACTCCCTTCAGTGTATTTTCTCTTTATACAATCCCTTCCCCTTTCTTTCCCCTTTCCCTTTGCCCCTTCTTTCTTCCCTTCCTTCTGTCAGTTCCTGTTACCCCCCCTTCCCCTCTAAATATTTGAAAGGTAAGATAAGTTTCTAAACTCAAATGAGTATGTGTGTGTTAAGCTTTCTTTGAGCCAAATCTGATGAGAATAAGACCTAGGCAATTTTCATCTCCTTCCTTATTCTCCTCCATTGAAATATGTCCTTTGCACCTCTTCATGTGATATGATTTACCCCATTCAACCTCCTCAATCCTCCTGTCTCTTTACTGTTCCCCCCTTTTAAAATCATTCTATCGGAGTCATGGGTATTCATTACTTCTGGCTAAGTATATTCTCTCTAACAGTTACAATTCTCAAGAGTTATGAGAATCTTTCTCCCAGGTGGGGATATAATCAGTTTCATATTATTGAATAACGGTTTCTTTTTTTCTTTTTCCCTTTTTACCATTTCATCTTATTGAATAGCAGTTTATCCCCCCCCTTTTTTTTTTATCATTTCTAGGATATCCTGTTTCAAGTCCAAATTTTCTATTTAGCTCTGGTCTTTTCATCAGGAAAAGCTGAAAATCTATTTCACTAAATATCTGTCTTTTCTGCTGGATAATAAGGTTCAGTTTTGCTGGATAATGAAATCTTGGCTTCATTCCATACTCTCTTGATCTTTGGAATATCATATTCCAGGTCCTTCAATGGAATCATATTTCAGGCCCTTAATGTTGATACAGCCAGGCCTTGTGTAATCCTTACTGTGGCTCCTTGGTATGTAAATTGTTTCTGGCTGCTTGCAGGATTTTCTCTTTTTATTTTATAGATCTGGAATTTAGCCACATTATTCCTTAGTGTTTTCATTTTGAGATACCTTTCAGGATGAGATTGATGTAGTCCTTTTATTTTTTTTTTTCTTTTGCTCTCTGGTTCCATGATATCACTATTCTCCTTCACTATATCCTGAAGTATGGAGTCCAGACTTTTCTCCTCAATGTTTTCAGTTTCCAGTGATTCTTTATTTGTCTCGTCTGGATCAATTTTCCATATCAGTTGTTTTGCAGATGAGGTACTTTGAATTTTCTTCTATTTTTTCTTTTTTTTTTGGATTTTTTAAAATAGATTCTTGTTCTCTCACGAAGTCATTAGCTTCCACAGATTCCAATATCATTTTAAAGAAGAATTTTCTTCATTTACCTTTGAAACTTCTTTTCCAATTGGTCAATTCTATTTTTGAAGGATTTTTCTATTTGCTGATTTGTGATTTTGAGAGAATTATTTTTTTCTTGTACTTGTTCAATTTTATTTTTGAAGGATTTGTTTTCTTGTTGCAAGATGTTAATTTTCTCTTGTGTTTCTTTTACCCAATTTTTAAATTTAATTTTTAAACTCCTTCCTAATCTTTTCCAAGAAGTCTTTCTGGGCTGGAGACCAATTCATAATCTCCTCTGAAGCTCTAACTCCTTTCTGAGTTAGGATCCTTTTCTTCAAGGTAGCATTCAGTGGACCCCACTTTTCACTGGCCTTTCTTAATTTTCCTAGGATCTTGTATTGGAGGAGGGGTTGGTTCACAGACCTTTGGTGTTGAGATCCCTAGAGGATTTGTACTGTGGGCTTAGGAACTCCAAGCATGCTGGCCAGTAGGGGATGCTAGATGCTTTCTCTAGAGTGTCTGTGACCTCCATTAGTGTCCCACTCCCTAGGCTGTGGGGTAGGGGTGCGGGAGGGCAGAAGGATCAGGGTTATCCTGAAACAATATGGCTGGACCTATGGGCTATATAGTTAATCTACTTAATCCTCAACCAGCACTGGCAGGGAGCTGCAGCTAACATCTGAGCCTGGGTCAGGTGGGGGGAGCTGTTATTATATTTGTTCCGAGGAGAGTCATTTTTCTCCCACAGGCATGGTGGAGGGAGTGGAAACATGGGGATTTCACTGAAAACATTGGGGCACAAAGCTTGGTCTTCCAGACCAGCCCAGTTGATCTGGATAGATGTCTAGCTGCTGTGCTGGAGTTCTCCTGCCCTCTGTGCACACAGTCAAAGCTTTTGCTGCTATTCTCAGGTTAGTACCTGGGCCTCACCCTGACTCTATGCTGGCTCCCTGCTCTCTGAATCCCACTTGTTCAAGATCCACTGTGGGAGACTGTGTTGCAAGAAGTTCTCCTAGGTTCTTCTCTGGGTTCTGTGGATCCAAATTCCATTAAGAGGCTTGAATCATGTTAGTTCTGAGGGAAAGCTGGGAGACTGGTTTCTCTCTACCATCTTGGCCAGAAGTTAGACAAGTATTGAACTATAATTCAAATTAATATGTTAATACTATATATCATTTATGAAGTAAAAAGTCAGTTTAGCACTTCAAAGGAAAATAAATTAGTTAAGATGCCAGATTAGGTCATAAAATTCTTAGATCTTTATACTATTATATGTCTCATGTTCTACATACTCCCAAATTCTTATGCAACACATCTTTTAATACATTTACAACTTTAGTGGACCGATTATCTGATCAAATAGGTAGATTATTGTCTCTAATAGGACAGAAACCTTCTCCATGTCTTCTCATTCTGTGTTAATCTAATCCAATTCCCCCCCCCCCCCATAAATCCTTCAGAGAAGATTTACCTGGTACATTGGCATCTTTCCTGTAGGGAAAGCATCCTTACCCTTTGTTGTGTGTCATGGACCCCTCTTTAGTAATCTTTGTTAAGTCTACTGACCCTCTTTGTAGAACAATGTTTTTGAATGCACAAAATAAAATACACAAAATTACAAAGGAAATGATATTGAAATAGCTATCAAAATATTTTTAAAAACAAATTCATGAATGTCAGATTAAAAATCTCTATCTAGTTTTTTAACTTTCTGTGGGTACTAACAATGTATATAACTCATTCAACTTTTTTTTTTTTTTGATTTTTCAAGGCAATGGGGTTAAGTGGCTTGCCCAAGGCCACATGGCTAGGTAATTGTTAAGTGTTTGAGATCGGATTTGGACCCAGGTACTCCTGACTCCAAGGCTGGTGCTCTATCCACTGCACCACCTAGCCACCCCTAAAATGAGACTTTTTTTTAGGTTTTTTTTTTTTGCAAGGCAAACGGGGTTAAGTGGCTTGTCCAAGGCCACACAGCTAGGTAATTATTAAGTGTCTGAGACCAGATTTGAACCCAGGTACTCCTGACTCCAGGGCCAGTGCTTTATCCACTACGCCACCTAGCGGCCCCCTCATTCAACTTTTGCTCCAGAATTTGTCTACTCCTTTTCTTATTATAAATTTAGCAGAAGATATCATTTGTGCCAATTCATCTTCCTGAGTGTCATTCTTAATTCCTAAAGAAATACTTGGTCCTGAGATGTTACAGTCTGAATGTAAGTATTCCTAGTATTAATGAACAAAACCAAACATCATTTTAAAAATGGGTAAATTAAGGATTCGCTTGTATGAGTTTTTGTAGTTTAAAATTGGAAAAATTTAATCACTTTCTCCTACTCATTTTTATTCCTACATTTGGGAGCAAATTCTCTACATGAGTGATTTTCTGTTACCTTAGCATCCACAGTAGGGAGGGAAAAAAAGGAGAAAGGTGATGCATAAGACATATTAATGATATTAAAGAATATTCTTCATTGAGGGGAATGGATAGTGCTTTATCTTTCAAATCTACATCCAGATTCAGAAGATAGAGCATCATCCTAAAATATAATTTCTCATATTTATTCTTCTATGTAAGTGCCACTTCTTTATTATAAAGTACATGTTAGAAATGTTGCCTCCTTTTCAAGAGTTCCAGCAAATAGAAAAGGAAGAAAGTGGTTTCTATTACTTCTGTTTTCAATGCTACTCTGTGGGATCTTGAAGACAGTTATCAAAAGAGGAGTAGGAGACAAAATAAATGCTTGCTCATTTACTTACCTCTACCTAACAAGGGAGATATAAAGATTTTTATCTATGAGGCACAGTACTATAGTTCCAGGCTGATATTGATTTATGAAGGCTTAATTGGAAAATTCAGATATTTTGGGCTAGTTGAAGGAGTTAAGTAAAAAGAAAACAAGAAGCAATAAATTCTACAAAGCTATATAGGATAGTAGCCAATTAGCATGGTCTTGAGTCTTTCTAGGAAGTTCTTCCTTTAAATTGCCTTGCCAATGCCAAGAGGATAGTCTTAAGAGATTTTATCAAGTGAGAATCATAGGCCTCTAATAGATGTTTTTTCAACTTTTTCCCTTAGAATTCTATATCCTCCTAGTCTATAAAGGTGGGGCAAGGGATAAACTTACAATACACAAAGACCCTACTAAAAGGCAAGAAGACATTAATTATTAATATGCAGATGTGTGTATGTATGTATGTATGTGTGTGTGAATTTTTCTAGCAAGCAATATCAATTCATTTACGATTTTCAGAAGAAGAGTAGCTCTTTCAATTACAAAATACTGAAAAAATATGTCCTTATAAAAATCAAAAGAAAAGTTATGGAAGTGACAAACTAGACAATACACAATGAATCTTAATAGTAATAGTTTAAGATCTACGAGAATGAGAAAATCTGTTCTGTTTTTAGTCTTTTATTGGTATTATCATTTCATGTAAAAATGTTTTGGCAGTGATCTGGCTTGGTTGTAGCTCATGTCAATTTGCTTTTCCCACCATTGCTCTTCTTTTTGCAAGGCAATAAATGATAATCTTTCATTATGCCCAATGACATTTTGTAAATTAGTTTGTGCCCAGAACCACTGCCTTTGGTAGCCCTATCATTCTACCTGGCAAAGTAATCAAATATTTGATAATGGTGGTATTAATCTGGGCTCTCTTATTCTCTTTAATGTGATGATTACTACCCAATACTTCATTGTAGCTTTAAGATGACTATGAATCTTTTATAATTATGCAGTAAATTAAATGAAAGTTTTGGTAGATTCCAGGAAACCAGAAAGGTTTTGAATAAAATCCCATTGATAATTATATTTACTATGGGATAAACAGCCTAGTTAAGTGTGAAAAGATACATGATTAGTAGAATGATCACCTGATAATGTCTTTAGACATGGCAACTCTTGAAACAAACAAATATACAAAATGGCCCTCATTTTTGTGTTGTCCAATTCTGCATTAGTAATGATATTGGAAAAATTTAGGGGAAATGTCAAAAGATAATAAAAGTCAAGTGGTTTTAAAATTTCCTAGTAAACAATTGATTAATATCAATGGTACAGTATTCTACACATAAGATCCTTGTCCAACAAAGAACTGATACCCTCCTGGAAGAATTGAAATTAGTCAATACTAATATTCTTGACAGAAATGAAACAAGAATGCATAAAGAAGCTGCAGCTAAATAGGAGGTAATGTAGATAATTTCATTGTGTCTATGAAAATTAAAAATTCATGGAACACTTGGTCATTTCACTTGTAATGTTTAATAAGTATATACAATGTGTTTCAGTCAACAAAAAAACAAAGAAATTCTACCAAATTAATTTATACATTACTACTCAATTGTTTCATCACAATATGCCCTAAATATACTAGGAAATATGATTCAAGTTTGAGGAATAAAGAGTATAAATGGCTTACTGATTTTATAAAAACTGAATGTCAGCATATCATGAATAATTTCTTTAATCTACAATAAGTACCTCTAGATTGTCTCTTCCCACTCTCTTCTAACCCCTTATAATACTATCATCATTTCATTGAAACTGTTCTCTCTAAAGTTACTATGTGTCTCTTAGTTGTCAAATTCAATAGCCTTTTCTCACTTCTCATTCTCTGTATCTTGTATTTATCTTTTTTTAGTTACATTCTATCTCCCTACTAGACAATAAATTCCTTGAAGGCGGGGATTATTTCTCACTTTTTTGGAAACCCCAATACTCAGCAATGTAAGATACATAGTCAACCCTAAATGAATGTTTGCTGACTGACTTCCTGCTCTGGAGGGATAGTAACAAGAAAAGAGTTAAACTGGGTTAGGTTCTCTCAATAAATCCTAAAGTCAATAAAAAAAATTATTTACCTTCTGATAGTGGCAATGAGTATAAATAAGTACTTGGAATTGGAATAACTGAGAGGCAAAACTTTTCTATTCCTGTTTTATTTCTGTCTTTTCTGCTAAGGAAAATTAATTCTGTCAGAATAGAGTAATAAGGTCATTCCTGAAGACTCCTTTTAGGATAGCAACTAGAGAGATCAAAAAGAAAAGTAAGATTGCTTTCCCCTGAGAATTGGAAAAACATGACTATTTCAAAGAAAAGAAATTTGCAGCAGTTTAGTTTGGAAAATTCCTTAAATGTGATGTAGAGAAAATATTAAACATAGAACAAATAGTTTGTGCCTTTCCATGTTGACTGTGTATCCTGGAAAAATATTATGTTAAAGAAAAATTTGTTACTCTATCCCTGGAATATGCCTCCATTTCTGGGAAAGTCTGCCTATTTGTACCAGACTTTGGATTGATAAAAAACTATCTTGGGTACCCAACTAGATAGGATATCTGATTCTGCCGCCCAGAGGATCCTACAAGGATAGAGAAGTAGGGGTTAGAGGCCAACAAAGAATATCAAGATAACAAATTTATCCAAACTGAGCTAATTATCTTTGAGCATCCCAAAATAATCCATTAAACTACACCTGAGCCAACAACATCATAATTTCCAGCATGTACAGCATGCCCTGTTTATTCATGTAAGCCATAACCTAAACTATTTATCTCCTAAGGATCAGCCCGCATGCAAGGACCTTGCAACTGCATGAAGAAAACTTATATGTACCTCATATTTCTGAGTGTTGAGTCTCTCATGAATTCATTGACTCTTCAAACTTTAAATGTCATCATATGGAATGACATATTCCATAATAATTTTGGATAAATGAGTTAGAAAACAATCATGTATAGTCAAGATGGCAGATTAAAAGCATAGCAACTACATATGCAATTTGAATATATAGAATCTTTTAACTAAACAAACTTAAATTTCAAGTTTTTTGAAGTAGATATAACTAGACACAATTCTAATGGAAATCTGGTTATTTTAAATATATATACACATATATGTGTGTGTATGTACATATACACTTATATATATGTAGTTAGCCAGACAGAGTATTTTTAATCTGTGCAAAACAAAAGTTTGTAGCTTCACAAATCTAGTTTTCAGCCTAAGAAGTTTAAATGAATGACCTGAGCTTTTGAAGATGTTAATGTTTTAGGGTATCAAGAACACATGAATAAATAAAATTGAAGGTAGCACAAATAGGAACACATAGCACTATTACATTAAAGAGAAATGAACTTTTTTGGGTCTGCATTGCTAAGGCCTAAGCTGGACTGTGCTCCACTCTCACCCCAGTGTGACAGAACTTTCCTACTGACCTTCTAAGCTGTCCTTACCCACCTCTGGGCTGAGGGGTCTGGAAACCACCACTGTTCCTGAGATGTTCTACCTCCTGGCTTCTTCCAAGACTCAATGAAAATCCCCCTTCTTACAAGAAGCCTTTCCAAGTGTCCATTTCCTCAGCCTGCTCCAATGCCTTCCATTTCCACTGCCCGCCTCTTGGATGTGATCTCCCATTGTGTAGGAGCTTCTTAAGAACAAGGCCCATCCTTTTGTCTCTCTTTGCATCTTTAGTTCTGGGCAGTGTTAGATGGAGAATAAACAAATGCTTGTTGACTGACTGAGTAGTTCATAAAACATGTAGAATTTAAGTAATACTAATGATATCAATAGATCAAAAGGTGATGAATAACTTTCCCATAAAGAGAAAAATTAAAACAATGTATATAAAATAGATAAAAATATAAAGTATCAGACTTTTGAGAATATATTTGCTGAATACCAGTCTTTATAACTCAAGCAGCCCATAACATGGAAGTTGTACACAAGGAATTTATGGCAACAGATAAAAATTACAAAATGAACCCATCATGCCTCTGAAGTGTTGTTGGCAGAATATCAGGAAGGGGTTTCATACGGGGGTGTAGTCAAGATGGCAGATTAAAGGCAGGACTTGCCTAAGTTCTTCCCTCAAACCTCTCCAAATAACTAAATAATGACTCTAAACAAAGTATAGAGTGGTAGAATCCTGAAAAGGCTCAGTGAAACAATTTTCCAGCCCATGGCAACTTGGAAAATTAGCTTTGCTGCAGCAAGATGACAGATGGGCACAACACAATACTGGATGAACAGGCGACCAGCCCCAGGCATCCAGCAACAGTCCACAGGACCACTGGGTCAGGGGCAAGAGCGATGGTTTCCAGACCCCTCGGCCCAGAGATGGCTATGGTCAACAGGAAAGGTCTGTCACACTGGGGTAAGAATGGAGCACAGTTCAAGTTGTAGGCCTCAGCAACAGAGACCCAGCCAGAGCAGACTAGGAGCAATAAACCACTGAATCAGCAGCAGTAGTGGCTGATTCTGAAGTTCTCAGTCTACAGATGGTAAGTGGGCCAGAGGGTAATTTGACATCACCAAGGTAGGATTGTCTTACTTTACTGGACCTGGTTGCAGTCCAAAGTTACAGCCCCATGGGGAGAGGGGAACCTTCTCACAGAGCTGGAAGGAGTGTTTATGGTCACCCACATACCAGAGCACAGGCTACTGGAAAACTCAGATAAAACTACCTTGGAAGAACTGAAAACTTGCAGGTCCCTAGAAGTATCTAAAAACAACTATTAAACTCCCCCAAAACTAGGGGGTAGAGCATCCTCGAACCTAGAAGCAGAGCCCTTTCTAAACAAAGAGTTAAAATCATAGTCTGGGGAAATGAGCAAATGGCAGAAGAAAAAAAAATCTAACCACAGAAAGTGTTTATAGTGATGAGAAAGATCAAAGCACACTCAGAAGAGGATAATAAAATCAAAACTCCTACTTCCAAAGCCTCCAAGAAAATATGAATTGGTCTCAGGCCAATTTGAAAATCAATTAACAGAGGTAGAGGAAAAATTGGGAAGAGAAATGAGAGTAATGCAGGAAAATCATGAAAAATGAGTCAATAGCTTGGTGAAGGAGACACAAAAAATACTGAAAAAAAAATATCTTAAAAACCCAACTAGGTCAAATGGAAAAAAAGAGGATTAAAAAAAGCCAATGAGAAGAATGAAGCAGAATTAGCCAAATGGAAAAGGAGGTACAAAAGCTCACTGAAGAAAACAATTACTTAAAATATAGAACTAAGCAAAGGGAGGCTGATAACTTTATGAGAAATTAACAAACAAAACAAAACCAAACGAATGAAAAACTAGAAGGCAATGTGAAATATCTCACTGGAAAAACAACTGACCTGGAAACTAGATCCAGGAAGGTAATTTTAAAAGGCATGATCAAAAAGAGTCTACATATTATCCTTAAAGAAATTATCAAGGATAGCTACCCTGATATTCTAGAACCAGAGAGTAAAATAGAAATTGAAAAAATCCACTGATCACCTCCTGAAAAATATTTCAAGAAGAAAAGTCCTAGGAATATTATAGCCAAATTTTAGTGCTCCCCAAAAGCAACAGAAAAAAACCCATTCAATTATTGTAGAGTCACAGTCAGAATAACATAAGATTTAGCAGCTTCTGCATTAAAGGATCAGAGGACTTGGGATATGATGTTTGAGAGAAAAAGCAACTTTGATTACAACCAAGATTCAACAATCCAGGAAAATTGGGCGGCTATGTGGCACAGTGGATAGAGCACCGGCCCTGGAGTCAGGAGGACCTGAGTTCAAATCTAACCTCAGACACTTAATAATTACCTAGCTGTTAGCCTTGGGCAAGTCACTTAACCCCATTTGCCTTGCAAAAATCTAAAAGAAAAAAACAACAAAAAAGACAATCTAGCAAAATTGAGCATATTCTCTTAGGGGGAAAGATGGCCATTCAATGAAATAGAGGACTTTCAAAATTTCCTGATAAAAAAACCAGGGCCAAATAGAAAATTTGATCTTCAAATATAAGCATAAAGTACAACATAAAAAGGTAAACAGGAAAGGTAAAATCATAAGATTTAATAATGTTGAACATTTTATAATACCACATTGAAAGTTGATAATTTTTTTTTTTTGCAAGGCAATGGAGTTAAGTGGCTTGCCTAAGGCCACACAGCTAGGTAATTATAAAGTGTCTGAGACCAGATTTGAACTCAGGTCCTCCTGACTCCAGGGCCGGTGCTCTAGCCACTGTGCCACCTAGCTGCCCAGTTGATAATTTTCCTGGAACATTCATACAAACTTTTTCATTTACTAGGGGGGAGCATATACAGACAGAGCAAAAGGAATCAAATGTGAAGGGATACTATATTAAAAAGATGGAGTTAAGGAATGAGAGAAGAATGTACTGGAAGAAAAGGAAAGAGGGAGATGGAACAAAGTAAATTCTCTTAAAAGAGGCAAGAAAAAGCTTTTGCAGTGGAGGGGAAAGAAGGGGGAGTTCAGATGGATTGAAAGGGGCTGACCCAAGATGGTGGCATGAAGGCAGCATTTCCCAGGAACTCCTTCCCCCCCAAAACTTCAAAACCCAACAAATTATAGCCAAGATTTAGAGGGGCAGAGAGGGATTGAGCAAGCCTTACTCTCATCAGAGAAAGAGTAACATATATACTTAATTGAGTATAGAAATCTGCTTTATCTTAAAGCAAACTAGAAGGAGAAAGTGATGGGAGAACGGGTGGTTGGGTGTTGGTAGAAAGGAAGGCAGATTATGGAAGGTAGTAATCAGAAGAAAAACTTCTGAGGAAGGACAGGGTGAAAGGAGAGAGAATAGAATAAATGGGTGGGGGGAGAATAGGATAGAGGGAAATACAGTTAGCAATATTAATTGTGGGAAAAATATTGAACCAAGTTTCTATGATAAAGGCCTCATTTCTCAAATGTTCAAATTTATAAAAAATAAGAGGCATTCCCTAAATGATAAATGACCAAAAGATATGAACATTTTTCAGATGAAGCTTTCAACGCTTTCTATAGTCATGTTAAAAAAAAGTTCTAACTCACTGCTGGTTGGAAAAAAGCAAATAAGAAAAATTTCTAATTTAGACAGAAAGGGAAAATGATAAATGTTAGAGGGGATGGGAAAATGAACCATTAATGCCCTGTAGGAGAAGTTGTGAAATGATTCAACCATTCTCTAGAGAATTTGGAACTATGCCTGAAGGGCTATAAAACCCACTTTGACTTAGCATTGCCACTAATGGGTCTGTATTCTAAAGAGGTGAAAAATGGGAAGGAAAAGTACTTATAAGTATAAGGAAATTTCTAACAGCTCTTTTTTTGGTGGCAAGGATTAGAAATTGAGGGGATGCCCATCAATTGAGGAATGGCTAAAGAAGTTATAGTATGTGATTATGACAGAACGTTGTTCTGCTATAAGAAATGATGAACAGGATCCTCTCAGTAAATCTGTAAAGATTTACATGAGCAGATGCAATGCAACATGTACTATATATAAAGTAATAGTAGCAATATAGTAGGATGATCAACTGTGAATGACTTAGTGCTGTGACCCAAGACAATTCTGAAGGACATATGATAAAGAATGCTATCCATCCCCAAAGACTGAGCTAATGGTATCTGAAAACATTGAAGTATACTTTTTTTAAAAATTTGATTTCTCTTGAGTTTTCTTTTTTTTGAGGGGGGGGAGGTTTATATTTTCTTTCACTACATGGCTATTAAGGAAATGTTTTGCATGATTACACATTTTAACCTATATTAAATTACTCACTTTCTCAATGAAGGCAGTTGGTGGGAAGAAGTGAGAGAATTTGGAACTTAGGTTTTAAAAATGAATGTTAAAACTATTTTTACATGTAACAGGAAATTTTAAAATAAAAATATTAGGAAAAGTATTGAAGAGAAACATATGGCCAGTATGATAGTGACTGCTTCTTAAATCCCAATCACAAAGAAACAAGAAAAGTTTGAGATGTGTAAAAAATAAACAAAAAGGAAATCGAAAATATCTCACAAAATGTCAACTATCCTGAAAAAAGTTAGAGAGATCTAAGTATCCCCCCCAAGCTTTTCCACCAATATTTAGCACATTTTGTGTGACCAATTAGTCTGAACTCTCTTGTTCATGGTTTCTACTCCTCCTTCCTTACAGCAATGACCCAATCTGAAACCACCTTCTACTGAGCAGGTTTTTGCAAGGCAAACGGGGTTAAGTGGCTTGCCCAAGGTCACACAGCTAGCTAATTATTAAGTGTCTGAGACCAAATTTGAACCCAGGTACTCCTGACTCCAGGGCTGATGCTTTATCTACTATGCCACCTAGCTGCCCCAGACAGTAGTTTCTTACAAACAACTTGCTCCTCAACTTTCTTTGAACTCAACTTCCTCAGTGGCTTCCCTGGTGCAGCTTCCTCTCCCCATGAAACTTGATTTGCCCCAGCTTGTAGGATACAGGGTCCTGGCCTGGAGCCAATAAATACTCCAGCCATGCAGACTCTTTACCTCATAAATTTTGGAAGATGGTCAAGACCACTTCAGAAACATCTTCATCTCAAGGAGGTGCCAACCAGAGAAGTCAAAGATTACTATATCCTTGTTGAATGTCTTGCTTTGTTAGGACAAAATGAACCTCCCTCTTGTTATATGTTCAATAATTCACACAAGCTATATTTTGTCCCAACAATGAACCTGAACAAGAAGGGTGATGACTTTTTCAGAGGAACATTTATACAAGTAGCAAACTGAATTCAGCTTGTTCTTGGTAGAATGCTGCTGAATTTTTGTTCAATACTGGATTTGTTTTCAAAGTTTAGTTTTAAGGCGTTAATTCTACTTCTACTAGAATTTTCAAGGATGTCACTAGTCTTCATACTAACTGGATCATGGATCTCCATGATAGAGCTCTCATGACACTGAACGAGCTTTTAAGTCTCCTTAAGGAGATTCCTACTACATTTGGCATAAATCTTGGCAGGCAGGGATCAGAGATGGTCTTGTGCCTTCATACAGTGGTCATATCAGAGAAGAGCCCAAGAAACAAGTATGATAAGATGAGGGGACTATCTGTGTCCAGAGTCCTCCTAATCTTGTATGGAAAATCTGTTTGAACATTAGCAGGATCCTGCTAAGAGAAATTATATTGGAAAGTGCTTGAGAAGGCTGCCCAGAAAGGTAAAGAAAAGTACTAAAGCCAATCATCCCTAAATTTTATTGACTGTGTTACATAAATTGAACTCCCAGCTTAGTGAGACTGAAAGTAAACTGGGTCGATTCCTTCAGCACTAGGGTCAGAATCTGGGCTTTCAAGGACTATACAATGAAAGCAGAAGAGCAGCTAGCTGAACTAATTGGGGTTTAAGTGAAGAAATTTCTGATTAGGTGGAGAGTGAGGGACCCACACAATTGTCTTTGATCTAGAGGTTCTGAGTTCTTGCTAAGACAGGAGCCAGTAGAATGAAGAAGAGGAACAGACTTAGGGATAGACTCACAGGTAGGTAGGAAGTTTCAGGCTTATCCTACCACTACTCATAGGGGAAGGATAGTGATTCCCAGAATTGAGGCAACAAATTTTGAGCTGATCCCACTCCACTAAAGAGCACTGGTGTTTGCTGGAGAAATTAAAATAGAAATCTGAAGTGTGCCCAGAAAAATGACTTCTGAGGTTACGGTATATTGGAGTCAGTGCTGAAAAGTCTCTCCACTTTAACACTTCCATGGTCTGGGATAACTCTCTGAAGACCTCCTTTTATAAAGATAACTAAAAGTGTTATAGCATGTTTTTTTTATCTTGTTCCCAAGAGGCTGGGATAGGGAGTTATTTGCACTGGGTCTTCTAAAGATGAATTCCTCTGGTGTCAGCTTACAGTTTGGGATCTGCAAAGGAAGGGATGAAGCTTCTATAGGAAATGGGTGTGGTAGATAGGATTTATTTGCCTCCTATCCCCATGACCTGCCATGCTCTATGCTCAACCTGTCTGGGGGCTCCACTGCCTTCTGGGGAGAGCCTGACAAAAATGGCTTTGGACTTTAACTAAGGATCTTTCCCAGTCTAATATATTTGTGGACTGGGAAAATACTGCTGTCAGTGCTGAATCTCCAGCCCACCCAAGCCTGAATTATTCTCCAAAATCCCTCTCCCATTTGGATCTTTCAAGGGAGGCAACAAAAGGCAGTCCATGGAGGGAAGGACTCTGTGTTTGCATTTTTAATTTCAGCAATCTCTAGACCCTTGTCTGTGAATAATGTCAAATTAAATCCTTAGTTAACTAAACCATCCCATGCAGTTAATAGAATATACCATTGG
This sequence comes from Macrotis lagotis, assembly GCF_037893015.1. Lineage (NCBI taxonomy): Eukaryota > Metazoa > Chordata > Mammalia > Peramelemorphia > Peramelidae > Macrotis > Macrotis lagotis. Next base: position 193,871,155 of record NC_133661.1, read on the forward strand.
GTCCCCAGAGGGCTGAAAGTTATTTCTTCTCTAGTGATGGAGAAGGAGGAAGTTGAAGTATCTATCAGATGCCTTTACAACAACATTGCATTATCCATGTGGAAGACAAATGGCAACTGGCATTTTACAGTGGCCTAAAGGGAGCCAAATTGTCATCAGAACTATCTCTACAGCTCGGACTAATATCACCAATGAAGAAAGACAGCACAAGCCCAGGGTAAGTAGTATGGAGATATCCTTGACAATGTTTCCCCCCCACACACACACACACTCTTTCTATGGCTGAAACTTATTGTCACCTGTGAAAGAGTTGAAACTGATCTCTCCTTCATACTGCCAAATTATTATGATGGGCAGAGAACTGAAAGAACTCTCTTCCTGAGGGCACTGGTATAACGCATTATATTGATTACATATTGACCAGACTAGATGTGGCCACGACAGAGAGACCCTAGATAAGACAGAGGGTGGTCTATAAGAAATATTCAGGGTCCAGGCTACTCTGTCAATTTATAAGGAATACAGTGGGAAGAAAAACCCAGAAGTCCAAGCACAGTCCAAAATAAGCTACTGATACTTGCATCCCCATAATCCAAGAAGAAAGTTCAGAGAGTTATTGGACTTTTTAGATTTTGTAAAAACTGCATTCCCCATCTTCATAATCTGATAAATTCCCTATTACCAAGTCACTCACAGATCAGTGTCTTTCAATTGGGGCCCAGAACAGTCTAAAATCCTGTAAAACAGAAAACAGATTTCCAGCAATCTCCTCCTTTGAGTTCTTATGACCTCACTTTGACCCATGTTCCTGGAAGTCTCTATCCAGAAAAAGGAGGCTGGGTGGAACCTTTGGAAACATGAAAGGGTGGCCAGAATAAGTCATTGTAGGCATCTGGAGCTCTATGTCCTCTGGAGTAGCTGTGTGCTATACTATTTTTGAAAAGCAGTTACTTGTCTCTTACTGGGTTCTAGATGCCATTGAACAAATGACCCAAGTGATAGGCACCTGCTTAAAATGACCTGATTCCTGAGAAATGCCTTTTGACTGGTTATCTGGTGGTTCCATAAACTAAAAGAGGGGCATGCACACACGCACAGTGATTGGGTAACAGGGGATACTTAGGGAGTACTAGAAAGTCTACAGGCTGCATGGCTACATGTGAGAAATTCTTGAGGGATGGGGCAGAGAAAATTGTGGTGTACATTAGTTCAATAGTCATGGGTCTGGTCAAGTGGTCTGGGGCCTCAAGAGCACAGGACAATCAAAGGCTCTCCATTTTGCAATCAGTATCAATGGAGGAATTTCCCACTGCATGTGTTGTTTATAGTCAGAATTCATCAGAGATTCAAACAAACCAACAAAAACCAGGCTGGACTTGTCACAAATGTAGCAGAGGTGGGAAAGTGAGAACAGTATAAATATGGAAATTCAGGTGGTGATATCATACTGAGTAAAGGATTATAGGATCCCCCTTCCTAAGGACAACATAGCTATCCCTAATCCAAGTGGTCTTCAACCTGTCCTCAAATAATGAAGTGGAACTTTCCGATTTCAGAGTTTATCAAAAGTTGCATCATTATGTTTTTGATGTCCACATAAAATATCTCTGACCCTATTTTCCATGAAAAATCAATGCTACCCTAAAAAAGAGTAAGGACTCCCTTGTCCAGTAGATTCTTAGAATTACTCTCCAGAAAAACTTATATGAAAAGGATGAGGGTGGCTCAAATCCTGCCTCAGACACTTAATAATTACCTAGCTGTGTGGCCTTGGCAAGCCACTTAACCCCACTGCCTTGCAAAAAAAAAAAAAAAAAAAAAAAAAAAAAAAAAAAAAAAAAAGAAAAAGAAAAAGAAAAAGAAAAAGAAAGAAAAGGATGAACTATTTATGCTTGGTTTGATTCTCTTTGCCTCTTCCCTTCCTTGGCCTCAAGGTCTTTCCCTTTTCAAAGAGTCTCATATACCCTTCTCAAAGTATTACAGGTCCCCTTAAATTGGAAAACTTCCTTCCCTTTGGAAACTCCTTCCCAGAAAAGGTTTGGGGAAATAAAAAGATAGTATTCTTGGAAAGAGGCAATCCCTTAGTTGACTTGATGGTAATTCTGAATTAATGGATGAAGATGAGGAAGAGTAGAAGTGCCCAGTTTACTTTCAGTCTCACTACATTTTTGTAGACCCTTCACTGCCAATCTGATTGGTTACAACTCTTCTGACACAGCCTCCTAGTCTAGCCAATAAGTCTAGCCTAAACCATATGGCCAAAGTGCCTCTCAGACTTGGGGAGAGACCTAGGCAAGTTATCTATACCCTGAGGCATGCCTGACCAAATACATTTACAAATAGAGACAAGGGAAGTCACATCCAGAGAAACTAAATGCCTCTGAATCTGTTGCTGTGTTAGGGCAAAGTAAACCTCCTTTTGTTAAATGTTAATGACTAATTTCATTCCAACATCAAATTTGACTTAAGGGGTGTTAGAGTTGCACCTACAACAGGGGCTAAAAATACAGATGGGATCCAGAGTTTTGAAGTAATTTGGTTCCAGTAGTCTGGACAAGAAGAAAAGCAAAGGCCAAATAGTATAGACCCCTGATCAAATATAATTAATCAGAAGAGGTGGATGGCAAGCAGGTCAAAAAAGAAAAAGACTTGGGGGAAAAAAGGGACATGAAGAAAGGAAACAACAGCAGTCAGATTTATTAAGAAGGAAAAAAGTGAATAAACAAGAAAAGAAAACAACAAGATGAATATTAGGCAGTGATAGAAAGCAAAATGAAAACCTCCAAAACAAAACAAATGCCAAGATCACCTGAGAAATTCCAAAACTAAAAGAAAAATTTTTAGAAAGCAACCATGGTAGAAAGAAGAAGGAAATTTGAAGAGAACATGGTACTGAGATTAAGGACAAAAATTAGACTTTTCAAAAAAGAAACTAATAAAACAAAGAGAAAAACAGATAATTTAGAAGTCTGAAAAAAAAAACTATACCAAAATTGAGAACTGGAAGGATAGTAAATTTGGAAGTAAAAAATACAGATGTAGAAGGAAATTTGGAAACAGAGTCAGAGAAACATATGAAGTGTTATAGAAGCCAAAGTGACTAACATGGATGATGGGGTGTGCAACAAAACCAAGAACTTAAAAGAAGATATCTACACTTCTTAAAAAACGTAAATGAAGCCATAAATGAATGAAAATAAGATATTCTTTGGTTCAGGAAGAATTATAAGTTAATTTTATAAAACATGTAAAGGACAATAAATTCTTTTCATAAAATCATTCTCTATTGAGAAAGGCAGGTAGAGATTGGGACTTCTGGTAAAGTTAGCATTAAAAAAAGATCTAGAGAGTTCTGACTACTCACAAATATAGCAATAAAGTTTAAAATGCACCAGAAATAAAAATGGCACATAAAACCAAAAAGAAATGGCTATAAGCTCCTCTTTCTAGCCCAATGGAAGCCTGAAAGAATTTTTGAGAATCTCTGAGGGGATATCAGCCATAGAAGTCATAAGCCACAAAGCATAAGAAGACAGGTACAGACTAATAACCAGAGGAAGGACCAATACAGTATTCAGCAGTACAGAGTCCAAGTGGCTTAGAATCACAGCATGAGATAGGACTATGACAGGACTTAAGGCAGAAGCACAGATGAAAACTGCCTGCACTGGAGTCAAAGTACGAGATAGGACTATCCCTGGGTAGCAAAACAAAGCTAGGTTTCTTTTTTAAAAATTTACATTTTTTATTTATTTACATATTACTAAAATAATCTTGTAAGAGTAAGCATAATCCCCCTCTCCCCCCACAAAAATAAAAAAACCTCAGGAGAAACAAAGAGAAAAATAAATGTTCTACAGTCTGTGTTCTGATAGCATCAACTCTGTGGGGTGGATCTCATTCTTTATCATAAGTCCATCAGAGAAGTAATTTCCATATTTTTCCACAGCTGATATTGCTGATTGTAATTCCTTCCTTCCATTTCTCCCCACTACCTATTATTATATTTTCTCTCTCCTTTCACTCTGTCCCTTTTCTAAAATGTGCTATGGGGCAGCCAGCTGCAGTGTACAGAGTACCAGCTCTGGGGCCAAGAAGCCCCAAGACTACATTCCACCCTCAAAACCCAATAACCACCCAGCCCTGGGGTCCCTGACAGGCCACGCAATCCTACCACCTTGCAAAAAGTAAAAAGGAAAATGTGTTAATCTGACTATGCTCTCCCATGACCCTCTCCTCTATCCCCCCTACCTCCCCCATCCTTTTCTCCAGTCCTCTTTCTTCCCTCCCCTTTCTCTCCTTTTTCTTCTAGATTTCTATGCTCTATTAAGTACATTTGTTGTTTCCTTTCTGAGCCAGCCAATAAGAATGAATGCTCCCTAATTTCCCCTCACCTTCCCCCACTTCCATACTATTGTAAAAACTTTTTCTTGACTCTTTTACATGAAATATTTTTGTCTATTCTACCTCTCCTTTCCTTTCTCCCAGTACATTTCCTTTTCACCTATTGACTCCATTTAAAAAATATATTATACCTTCAGATTTGGCTCTCTCCTGTGTCTCGACTATAAAAGCTCGTTTTACCCACTCCAATAAATGAGAAGGTTCATGAGTTTTATCAGTATCATCCCATGCAGGAATACACGCAGTTCATCATCATTAAGACCCTCATAATTTATCCTTCTCGTCCACCCTCTCTATGCTTTATCTGAGTCCTGTACTTCAAGATAAAACTTTCTGTTCAGCTCTGATCATTTCAATAGCACATTTGAAATTTCCCTATTTCATCTTTTTCCATGAAAGAGGATGTTCAATTTTTCTGGTAGTTGATTCTCGATTGCATTCCAAGCTGTTTTTCCTTCTGTAATATTATATTCCAAACCCTATGAGCCCTTAATGTGCATGCTGCTTAAGTCCTGTGTAATCCTGACTATAGCTCCATGATATTTGAATTGTTTTGTTCTGACTGTTTACAGTATTTTCTCTTTGACTTGGGAGTTCTGGAACTTGGCTTTAATATTTCTGGGCATTATTATTTTTTTTTTATTTCTTTCAGTAGAAGAGCATTAGATTCTCTCAATTCATATTTTGTCCTTTGCTTTTAGGCTATCAGGACAATTTTCCTGTAGAAATTCTTTAAAAGTAAAGTCAAGGTTCTTTCCCTGATCATGACTTTCAGCCAAATAATTTTTAAATTGTCTCTCACGGATCCGTTTTCCTGATCTGTTGTTTTTTCCAATAATTTATTTTGCATTCTCTTCTAGTTTTTCATTCTTTTGATATTGTTTTATTATGTCTTGATTCCTTGCAAGGTCATCAGCTTCCTTTAGCTCCATTCTACATTTGAAGGATTTGTTTTCACCATAGAGTTATCTTATCTCCTTTTCCATCTGGCCAATGCTGCCTTTTAAGGTAATTTTCTTCTCATTAACTTTTTGAACTGTTTCTTTCATTTGACCTAAACTAGTTTTTAGTATGTTATTTTCTTCAGCATTTTTTTTTTTTGGATCTCCTTGACTAAGCTGTTGTCTTGGTTTTCATATTTTTTGTGCATCTCCTCCATTTCTCTTCCCAATTGTTCCTCTATCTCCCTTACTTAATTTTCTAAATCTGTTTTGAACTCTGAAATAGCCTGAGCACAACTTCTATATTTCTTGGAGAATTTAGCCTCAGAAGCTGGAACTTTCTCATCATCTGTTTGTGTGTTTTGGTTCTTCATGGAACCAAAGTAGTTGTCTATGGTCAGGTTCCTTTTTTTCTGTTTACTAATTTCCCCAGCCTGTGCCTGGTTGTGGGGTGCTACAAGACCGCAACCAGGTTCTGAAAGAGTCCTGTCCTAGGGCCAGAGGATAGACCTTGACAGTCTCCCCTCACCCTTTCCATGGGCTGAGCACTCTGGCAGCAGTTGCTGAATGGCACTGTGCACCTGCTTCCGTTTCCTGGAATCTGGGCTGCACTGAGGGCCACAGCTCTGCTGGTGACTGCGGCTGCATTGAGGGCCATGCTGGCTCCCACTCACTCAGGCAGAGATTAACTGCTTATCTTCCAAGTTGTGCTTGGTGTTTCCTGGGTTGTCAGGTCAGGAAACTATTTCTGCTGCTAGAAGCCAACACTACCCAGGACCCAAGTACCCAGGTGCCCAGTGGGCTGTTCTCGGAAGACTGGAGGTCCTTCATTCCGGAGATAATCCTGGCTGTGCTGCCGCCCTCTCCATACCCCAACCCCTTAGAACAGAGCTTTCCCATGATCTTCCTGATTAGCTTGGGCTGGAGAACTGCCTCACTGGATCTTTCTATGGGTTCTGTCTCTTGAAAATTTGATTAGTCATAATTTTAGGTTTTTGGAATATTTTGGAGAGAGCTGCAAAGAGAGTGGCTCTCATGCCACCACCTTGGCTCTGCCCCCCCCCCCAAGCTATCTTTGAAAAGGCTAGCTAACAGCAAAATCAATAACATCAGGACCTGTCAGAATCAAGGAAAGGGATGAAACGAATTCTTAGTTCAGCAAAGAAAAGAGAGAAGACAGAAGCACCAAGGCAAAAATCAAAATCAAAGCACAGGAGACTGAGCCATAAAGCAAGAATATTTGATGATGGTAGATTCTAGTCATAGGTACTACATCTAAAATTAAAGGGGAAGCAGAAACCAAACTAAGGAAAAAAATAAGAACAAATCATGACCACCCCATCCAAGAGGGGAAGAACCACAGGAGGTAAAGATCAAAAGAGGCAATCAAGTAACAGAGGACCCCAGAAAATGCAGAAGGTAATAAGGTAATAAAGGTAATAAAGGTAAATAAAGGTAATAAAGCCTAAACCAAAATGAAGTTTCAGTTAAGGAATGAAAGTTTGAGAAATGAGTATGTCAAAGAAAAAATCAAGCAGTTCAAAAATTACAGAAAATATGAAGATTCTCCCCAAGGTAGAAAATAACTCCATAACAAGGAGAATCTAAAATAAAAAAAAGTAAAATTTTTTATGAGAACTGTAGAAACAACAAGAAGAAATGAAGCAAGAAAAAAAATGAAATTAAAAACTCTGTAGGAAGGAATTTGAAAGAGAATAAATATGTTTGATTTTTATTTTTATTTATTTAAGGCAATGGGGCTAAGTGACTTGCTCAAAGTCACACAGTAAGGTAATTATTAAGTGTCTGATGCCGGATTTGAACTCAGGGCCTCCTGACTCCAGGACCAGTGATCTGTCCACTGTGCCACCTATCTGCCCAGAGAATAAACATGTTAAAAGAGATAGTGGTAAATCCAAGCCATATGATTGACACCCTGAAAACAAGAATAGGTGAAAAGAAACCACTAAAGTGGTACCCATTTGCTGGGAAATGATTAAACAAAATATAGCATATAAATGTAACAAAGTATTATTGCATTACACAAAATGATGAAATGGATGGTTTCAGTGAAACCTTGAAAAATCTTTTGTGAAGTGATATAAAGGGAAGTGAGTGGGACAAGGATAATTTATACAACACCAACACTATACAGGAAAACAACTTTGAACAATTCTAAAGGACTTGTGATGGATGGTGCCATCCACATCCAAAGAAAGAACTATGAAGTCTGAATGCAGACCAAAGTATACTATTTTCACTTTTTAAGATTTGTTTTATGTTTCTTTCCCCTTCTCATGTTTATCTTCCCCCATTTGTTCTGATTCTTCTTTCACAACATAAGTAATATGGAAATATGTTTAACATGTTGTACATGTATAATTATATTAGATTATCCATTGTTAAGGGGAGGGGGAGAGAAAGGAAGGAGGGAGAAAAATGTGGAATTCAAAATATTATGAAAAACAAATTTTAAAAACTACCTTTACATGTAACTGAAAAAATTTAAAATAGAAAAACATGAGCAGTTAAAAAAGAAAAACAACTTTAAAATACTTTCAGAATTAATGCCATAACAAATCTCTTATGCAAATTACTAAAAATGAAGGATACTACTTACCTCTTGACATAAAGGTAACAGATGCCAGATGGCAGAATGAGACCTAAAATTTAGGGATATTGTCAAAGTAGAAATTTGATATGTTTCATTATGTATATTTCTTGTGAGACTGTGATTTAATTTTTATTCAGTTGAGGGGAGGGAAAATAAATGCTTGATCACAGAAAACAAATTAAACTTAAATTTTTTAAGAGTTTACTTCTACCTGCTCAAACTCTCACCATCCCAATAATTTTGAATCCCTTCCTGCTGATATACAAACCCATTCCTCATACCCGATTGCCCTTTCCCTCACTTCCAACCTCCTTATCTAAACTAGTTACACCAATAACCCATTAACATCTCTCTCCACTAGGAGAATAACTGCTCCAATAATTAACAACTTACTTTCACTTAAACCTTTTACTTTTTTTTCACTCTTTCCATCTTTTAACACTCATTAAGAACTGGCTCTCTCTTGGTGTCACTATATCCTGACAGTAAAAAGTTAAAAAAGACAAATTAAAGATAAAAATGTCTTTTTGTGTGTGGTTAAAACTAGGGTCTACTATTTCTAGAGGTTAAATAACAGTAAACCTAATTTCATCAATAATACTCTTCAGTTTTAAAAATGCCTCAGTATTTAGCATTATTCTGTTAACAAAATACAATATCTGGAGGAAAAAACTATTTACTGAATTTAAAATGTTTTTCAGTGAAAGCCATCCCAACATTCCTAATATGAATCATTCATCAAGAACAACACTTGCATTATAGCTTTGAGGGGAAATATTTGTACTTCCGATATTTCATATTATTAAATAAAAATCATTTATGAAAACTGAGAATATTCAAAGGACTCAATAATCATGCAAAAAATTTATATGACTATTAAAAGCACTAGATACCTTTTCCATAAACCTTTCAATTCTTTGTGTTAATAGAGTCAAACATATCTGAACTAAAAGTACATACAGAACATATTGCTTAATCTATAGTTACAATAACACTGCAAAGTGCTTTTGGTGTTTTAAAGTGTATGGGGGGGGCAGAACCAAGATGGTGACAAGAGAGGATTGTCTCTTAGGCGCTCTCTCATAAAACTTATAAACTAAGGACTCTTAACTAAATTTTTGAGAGACAGAACCCACAGAGGGACCCAGTGAGGCAGTTCTCCTACTCACGTTAACCTGGAAAAGAGCAGAAAGGCTCTGCTCCCCAGGATTGGAGCAGTGGCGTGCCAGAGCAAAAGAACTTCAGCCTCTTGGAGGCAGCCCCAGGGTGCTGGGAGCCCGGGCTCACAGCAGCAGGGGAGTTTCCTGAGCTACGCCCCGGGGAGCACCATGGACAAATTGGGGTAACAACGGGGGACCTCTGCCAGAGGGAGCACGGTGAAGCCCAGCCCTCAGGGCACACAACAAGCATCTTGGTCAAGGCAACCCAGATCCAGGAACCAGAAGCAGGCAGAGCTGGTAAGCAGGAGCCCCCAGGGCATGAGCCTATTGAGTCAAGGGAAGGGAGTGAAGAGAGAGACTGCTGAGCTCTGTCCTCTGCCCCTGGAACAGGACTCTGGGGCTCTGAACACATTCAGATCCTGACCGCAGTCTAGGCCCCCCCCACAGAACAGCAGGGCCCCCCGACCTCAGCTCCAAGGCAGAGGGGGGCACTTATGGTCATTCACAGACCATGAGGGAGGACAGAGCCTCACACACTGAGATCCTTGTGGGAGTGTCCCGGAAGCACGCCCAAACCAGGCTCAGGCAGGGAAAATGAGAAAAAAGAGGAACACCATTGAGAAATACTTTGCCTATGAGCCCAAGAAGGATCAAAACACTCAGTCTGAAGATGAGGAAGCACAAGCTCCTGTATCTAAAGACTCCAAGAAAAACAAAAATTGGGGTCAGGTTATGACAGAGCTCAAAAAAGACTTTGAAAATCAAATGAGGGAGACTGAATAAAAACTGGGAAAAGAAATGAGAGAGATGCAGAAAAAACATGAAAATGAAGTCAGCAGCCTAGTCAAGGAAATCCAAAAAAATGCTGAAGAAAATAGCATGCCAAAAACCAGCTTAGGTCAAATGGATAAAACAGTTCAAAAAGTTATTGAGGGGGTGGCTAGGTGGCATAGTGGATAAAGCACTGGGCCTGGAGTCAGGAGTACCTGGGTTCAAATCTGGTCTCAGACACTTAATAATTACCTAGCTGTGTGGCCTTGGGCAAGCCACTTAACCTTGTTTGCCTTGTAAAAAAAAAAAGTTATTGAGGAGGAGAAGAATGCTTTAAAAAGCAAAATTGACCAGATGGAAAAAAGAGATCAGAAAGCTCTCTGAGGAAAACAAATCCTTCAGACAAAGAATAGAACTCAGGGAGATTGCTGAATTTACCAGAAATCAGGAATCAATACTTCAAAACCAAAAGAATGAAGAATTAGAAGAAAATGCGAAACATCTCATTGAAAAAACAACTGCTATGGAAAACAGATTGAGGAAATATAATTTAAAAATTATTGGAATAGCTGAAAGTCATGATCAGGAAAAGAGCCTTGACATCATTTTCAAAGAATTACTACAGGAAAATTTCCCTGATATCCTAGAAGCAGAGGGCAAAAATAGAAATGGAGAGAATCCATGGATCTCTCCAAGAAAGAGATCCAAAAAAAAAAAAACCAACCCCCAGGAATATTATAGCCAAGTTTCAGAACTCCCAAGTCAAAGAGAAAATATTAGAAGCAGCCAGAAGGACACAATTCAAATACCGTGGAGCTGCAATCAGGATCTCACAGGACTTAGCAGCAACTACATTAAAATCTTGTAGGGCCTGGAATATAATATTCTAGAAGGCAAAAGAGCTTAAAATGCAACCAAAAATCAACTACCCAGCAAAACTGAATGTCCTCTTCCAGGGAAAAAGATGGACTTTCAATGAACCAGGGGAATTTCAAATGTTCCTTTTGGAATGGCCAGAGCTGAACAGAAGGTTTGATCTTCAAATACAGGACTCAGGTGAAGCATAGAGATTGGAGGAGAAGGGGAAAATATGAGGGACTTAATGATGGTGAACTGTATATATTGCTGTCTAGAAAAATGACACTGATAATACTCATATGAACCTTCTCAATTAACAGAGCAGGTTGAAGGAACTTTTGTAGATGAAACACAGGAGAAATAAGAAGGGGGGGATGAGGGAGGGGGGAATGTGACTGATGGAGGAGAGGATGGACCATGGGGCTAGAGTGGTCAGATATAACACATTTTCCTTTTTACTTCTTGCAAGGGGCTGGGATTGAATGGCCTGTCCGGGATCATAGGGCCAGGTGGATGCTGGGCTTAAGGGGTTGTATGGGGGCTCGGGGGTCTCTTGGCCCAAGGGCCAGGGATCTGTCTGCTGCACCACTCGGCTACCCCACAGCAGAGTCAGAGTGAAAGGAGAGAGAAAATATAGTACATGGTAGTGGGAGAAATATGAAAGGAGGGAATTGCGATCAGCAGTGGCAATGGTGGAAAAATATGAAGTAACTTTTGTGATGGACTTAACATAAAGAATGTGATCCACCCATGACAGAGTTGGTGGTTTTGGAACACAGAATGAAGCACATTTTTTATTATTATTATTTTTTTGGGGGGTGCAGTGTAAATGGGCCTGGGTGGCCTGCCTGGGGCCACATAGCAGGGTGATCATTGGGTGTCTGAGGCCGGATTTGGACCCGAGTGCTCCTGGCTCAAGGGCCTGTGCTCTTTCCGCCACCTGGCCACCCCTACTATTATTACTATTTTATTTTATTTTGGGTCTTTTTTGTTTTTGTATTTTTTTTGCAGGGCAGTGGGGTTGGGGTGGCTTGCATGTCACACAGCTGGGTGATTGTTGGGTGTACAGGGCCAGATTAGGGCTTGGGTGTTCCTGGCTCCGGGGCTGGTGCTCCATCCACTGTGCCACCTGGCCATACCTACAGTTACTACTATTATTGTTTTTATTTTAATTTTAAGTTTTTTCTCTCCCCTTTATTTTATCGCTCAAGCGAGTCTATATTTTTTTTGGGGGGAGGGGGTACTTTGTTTACTCTAAAACAAGAATATTTTATTAATGTATAAAAACATTTGTACAAAATGAGAATAAATATTAAAAAAGAAAACCCATGTAATAAATACTACACATTGTTTTCAAAGTTAAAAAAAAGAAAAGTTTGATTCAAAAGTCTGATTTTTGTTGATTTAAGAGTGTTTTGTTTCACCAGTGTCAAATAATTTTTAAATGGGAAGAGATCACCATCTGGAGTTATCTGATTAATCAGTGAGCTTGTGGCACTTAAAAGTATTAGTTCACTGATTAACAACATTATTATCACACTTTGTGGGCTGTTTTCAATCTAGTTGCTATAGATGATAACAAAATTATAAAGAAATTATTAAACAATTGCAACTTTTGTCAATTATTTTCACTTCAAAGTAATTCTGTACTTCAGAGAGTCCACCTATATTTCAACAACAGGGTGAATTAAAAAAACAAAGCCTATCCTACATATTATAGGGTTAAACAAAAGTAAAAAATCATATCTTTAGTCTCTCAAGAATATTTTTCTTTGCTAATGAGACGAGTTGACATTTTGTCAGCTTCTGGAGAGTCCTTTTTAAAAAAATAAAGTATATAACTAAATAGCACAAATCTTGTCATCTAAATAAAGCAATATTCAAGAAGTATTCATTTTTAAGCAGCTGGTTTGACAGCAGCTTTTTAATTTGTTTAGAAGTGTTTCCAGAACACATTTTCCAAATTCCTGTGGAAAACTTCCTTTTTCATTTTCTTAAAAGAGCATTTTAAAATGCAATATGTCATCTTTAACTCAGTAAGTAGGTTTACAATTCTCAAAACTACAGTTAAACAAGTAATATCTATGCCAGACTACCTCATAGCTAGAAAATATATATTTGAGATCATGATAGTTTTTGGAAAAAAAATCTTTAATAAGATTTGAACTTAAATAGCATCTTTGTTTCATAAAATTTAATTCCATAATATATCTAGTATTTTATGTTGGGTGACAGGGAGAGTCTCTTCTCAGTCTTCTATTCTTCATCTTGTTCTTTCTACAGGATTTCAAATTATTGACTGAAATTATCTCCTTCCTGAGATTTATTTATTTATTCCTATGGAATCTATTTTTAGTCCTTTAGTCTCCCTACATTCTATTCCTCAGTGATTTTAAATAATTTTAGGGATCAACTATCACTGCCACATCTGCGTAGCTATTAGAATATCTGTTGTTCTCCTATCTACCTCTTTCCCATTTATATACATTAACTTATTATAGCTCCCTTTGGATGGAATTCTATCTCCTGTTTCTCTGAATATGACCATATCCATTTTGGAAAGCTTAGCTCAAAGGTCATTTCTTCTTGCTCTAGGAAGAACAGATCATTTTTTCCTCTGACAACCTGTAACAGCCCTCTGTTGTTGCACCTACTCTGTCATAATTATTTCTGTTCCAATCTTCAATTTTTTAAAAAATGTATTAAGTGAATACCATGCACACACACACACACACACACAAAAACATTACTCCAGACAATGAGAATACCAAATTAAAGTCCCTAGTATTGAGGTATAAAGGAGCTTCATTCAGGTTAAATATAAAGCAAATGCAAAATAATATAAAGTAATTTCAAACAACTCACAAGTATAATATCCATTTTCCCATATTCTAGTAGGATAATTTGTATGGGCTAGTCATTTGCTATGATTGTTTTATTATAACTGCTTTTTAAAAATTATTTCAAAATGCTTTAGTATGATTTACAATTTTAAGAAAATTTTTAAACAATGAAAATTTAAGTCATAAAACAGCAAAAATCAACATTCAATTAGGGAAACCTTATTAACATTTAAAGTTTTAATAAAAATTATACTTTTAGGGGTGGCTAGGTGGCACAGTGGATAGAGCACCAGCCTTGGAGTCAGGAGTACCTGGATTCAAATCCAACCTCAGACACTTAATAGTTACCTAGCTGTGTGGCCTTGGGGAAGCCACTTAACCCCATTGCCCTGAAAAATCTAAAAAAAAAAAAACAACCCACAAAAGAACCCTATAATTTTAAGTTCAATGGATTCAGACATTGTCTTTTAGAACAGGTAAGAATTCAGAAACATATCCCTTTAAAGAAATAAGGTCCTTATTTACTGTACAACAACTTTGGAAAGAGCAGAACTATCCTGGCTCATTATAGCTAAGAATACATGGAGAAGCAATGTTTAAGTGTGCCAGAATTTCAAATGATAATTGACTTTTTAGAACCTTTAATTCATCCTCAAGGGAAATATAAAAATTGGTATGCCTTCAAAATTTTTATGTTCACAAATTCCATCTTAAAATGTTTAGTTAATAGGTATTAAGTAGCTAATTCACAAGGCAAGACAGATCATAATTATAACATTTCTGTAAGATAAAAGGAGGAAAAAGCACAATAGTTCCAGCAGCAATAATATATAAGCTGAAACAAAAACAAATGAAAGGACTTCAACACAACAAATCAAGGACAGAGTTATAAACAAAGACCAACTCTTCCAATTTTCTTATCCAGTTTTCTTTGTAATCAACCAAATGAATTCTTCATTCTTGTTCAAATACAAAAGTGGAAAAAAAATACATAAAATTTAAAAAAAAATACTCAAATAGATCTGAAGGTCCCCTTCAACAAATACAGGTGGCAGCCTCTCCATGGCTGTCCAAACTAGGTGCCTCTCTCCCATGACTTCCCACATTCTGATCATTGGAGCTCTACCCCAAATGCTGGAATCCTGCTTAATTTTCAGTTAACATGGCAAAGATACCAGCACCATGCACAGATTTTCTTTCAGCTATTCCTCACTCTTGTTGTATAAATCAGTTCATCTCCTACATGTTTCTTTGCTGACATCTTTTAACACAAATATTTCTTGTAATTATTTGTTTGCAAAGTGGTGTTGCAGGCCTGCTCACATCTAGCATGAGCTTCTCATCTTAATTTCTTTCAAGTATGAATTTTCCCTGACTCATCCAGATGACAATCCCAGTAGAATATGATCGTATGATCTTTTATTTAAAGGGGGAAGGAATCTTATATTTTCGAATCCACTTCCTCATTTTACAAATCAGCAAGATCTCAAAGACCTCTGTTTTAAAGAGAGAATTTTGGAGTCACAAAAATACCACAATTTCCAAAATAAAACTCTACTTTTTCTGCTCAATTCTGGGCTTGACCTACTAGCCAATTGTAGTATCTCTCCAAGCTATAATGATGGTTCATTTATAAAGGTTGTTCATCTACCTTAATAGTCTTGACAACAAGAATTCTTCATGTATTTGGTTTCTAACATGGGGATAATTCATTATATAGTTCTTTGAATGGTTATTTATCTCTTCTTTTTCTTTCTCTTTCTTTTTTCCTTTCTGTCTTTCTTCTTTCTTTTGAATGTTATAAAGGGATGACTTAAGTGATGTACTAATTCTGACTAAGGGGAATTGGTCTTTTTTGGGGATCCTGTATGAAACACAGCAAGATAGTTCAGAAACCCAGCATTCAACCTAACGGAGAAAGCAGCCAAGACCTTGAAAGACAGGGACAAAAAGAGCCTTTGTTTCCTTCCTCAGAGGACGACCATATGAATTTAGAAGGGTTAAATATATGGCCCTCTTTTCATCACTGTACTAGCAATATTCCTGAAAAAAAACTGATGTCTCCATTGGGAGTCAGTGAAAACTAGGCAATCTGAAGCAAAGAAGCTCCAGGGCACTTCAAGACTAACAGAGGGGCAGCTAAGTGGTACAATGGATAGAGCACTGGCACTGGAGTTGGGAGAATCTGAGTTCAAATCTGACCTCAAACACTTAATAATTGACTAGCTGTGTGACTTAGGTATGTGACTCACTTAACCCCATTGCCAGAAAGAAAGAAAGAAAGAAAGAAAGAAAGAAAGAAAGAAAGAAAGAAAGAAAGAAAGAAAGAAAAACCCAACAGAGAGCTATGCCATGCCAAAGAGGAATCTCATGAAAGTTGTCAGAGAATAAGAAAACTTAATTTCACCAAAAGAACTTCTGGAAGTGGTGAGTTATCTACCTTTGTCATGTCATATATTCTTAAAATTGAGCACATTTTCTCTTGGATTTTATAGATACTTATAGTAAAGTACACCCCAAATTTGAGTAGGGGGGTGTTTTAGATCAACTATTCTTACTATATCACCTTAGTTAACTAAATCCAGGTTAACTGACATCAATTAGCTATTGATGGGAAAATACAAAGATGATTATTCATGAGCTGGGAGAAATATTAATAAACAAGTCCCAGCATTTCAAGATTTTCTCCTAGAATTAGTAAAGCTCTAGAAAATGTTTAATAATCAGATCTCCAGAAGAAGAAAAAAATGAACACACTTTTAGGTTTATTACTCATAACTTTCTTCTAGTCAATCAACAAAATAATAAATCAAAGTCTTGATTTTCAGGGTATACTGATTTCCAAAATATAAATGTTCATGCTAAAAGTTCAACAATTAGCTCTCAAAAGTCTCTTTAGTTGCTGAATATCAATTCAGAAATACTAAATATTTTAGAAAGATTACAGCAACATATTAAAAAGATTAAGTATTATGATCCTTCAGGTTCAAAACCAGAAATTCAAGGTTGGTTCAGTATTGAGGAAAAATATGTGTGCATGTATATATTTGTATAAAACCATGTGAATAACCAAATAGTAATAATCACATTGTATCAATAAATACAAAAAACTTTTTGACAAATGGTAATTTTGTGAAATATAATCTACCAATATTATACAAATACAATTCTTTTATGTTAAAAAAAGAAAATGAAAAAGTGGACACTCCCACATATATACACATATGTACATATATATCAATTTGTATGAAGAAATAATAGACTTTTCCAATAGGATCAGAGCATAAGCAGATATGTTCATTGCCATCAATCATATCCTATGTAGTTCTGGAAATAATAGTTATAGAATTAGGAGAAGAGAAAGAAATTGGGGGAATAAGAAAAAGCAAAGGAAAATAAAATTATCACTTTTTGAAGA
Source organism: Macrotis lagotis (assembly GCF_037893015.1). Lineage (NCBI taxonomy): Eukaryota > Metazoa > Chordata > Mammalia > Peramelemorphia > Peramelidae > Macrotis > Macrotis lagotis. The sequence continues at coordinate 193,888,164 of NC_133661.1, forward strand.
TGAAATGATGGTTCAGAAAACTCTTTAGAATTAAAAATAAAAATTAATAAAAATAACAATATCAGTGAAGTATCAGGTTATAAAATAAACTCATGAAGATCACCATTTTTAGTATAACAAAATTTATATTAAAGTACAAAGTCAATTTATAAACAAAAGTAAAACAAAATAAAAATTTATAACAAAAGTATAACAAGAAGTAACAAAAGTCAACTATTCTAACAAATAATATTCTAACAAACAATATTGGAAAAGTATAACAAAACACAACTATTCTAACAAACAATATTCACCAATATAATTGATAAGTTGAAAAGATCAAGTGCATAAGAACTACAAGCAAGAGAACTCAGTAAGAATGTTTAAAAAACCCAAGGACATAGATTAAATGATATAACAAGTACTCAATATTCAACAAAAACTACTGAGAAATTTGGAGAGCAATCTGGTAGAAGTAAGTCTTAGATCAATATCTCTAACCTTAAAACATAGTTAAGTTCAAAATGAATACATGAGTTAGATATTAAAAAATGCATCATAAACATACTAAAGGGGAATAGAAACATGTGCCTTTAAAACTATGGATAATGGAAGAACTCTTAACCAAACTATGAAGAGAGAGATAAAGTACAAAATTTTGATTAAAGGACATAGTTTTTTGCACATACAAAAGTAAGGTAGTTAGAAAATCTCTGCTTCAAATTTCTTTAAAAAAGATTTGGTAACCAAAATACAAAGAGAGTTAATATAGATAAATGAGAACACAACTCATTTCTCAAAACATAAATGTTTCTCAAGACAACATCTATGAAAAGTCAATTCTCAAAATAAGAAAAGAAAGCTATCAATAATTAAATGGGTAGAATGACTCAAAACACTAACAATTAAAGAAATGAAAATGAAAACAATTAAGGTTCTACCTCACACGATCTATATTGATTCCAATATGTGAATTGAAGTCACTGAGTACTAATTTGAAGTCCTTTCAAGTTTTTTGTACTTTCCCTCTACAACAGAAGCTAATACAAAAAAAAAAAAAACTCCCACATATAAGCTACAATTTAAGTTGCCATATAAGCTGCAACTACAGTAATATTTGAGGGAAGGAATAGATAACTATTGCATAAAATGATGTCTTTCTTTTGCCTCTAGTCACGCAATATTGGGAAGAGGAAAGAGAAACTGAGAATAAACATTTATATAGTATCTATGTGTTCATTATAAATATCTTATGTGATCCTCACAACAACTCTGAGAGGGAGATGCCATTTTATAGTTGAGGAAATAGAGGCAAATAGAAGTTAAGTGACTTGCCCAGGGATACACAGTTAGTAGCCTCCTGGGCTGGCACTCCATCCAATGGCGCAATTCTTGCACTTGCCTGTCCAAGGAAAACTGATCAATCCTTCCATTTAGCTATAACTTTCTTCTGTTTTGATAAAAGTGATATCAAGGATAATAGAATTTAGTTCCATATCTGCTCATTTTTCACTGGACAAGTATCTTAATTGAAGTAGCAAAGATCTTAAAATTTGCAGATGTGTTCAAAATGCTGTGATTACGTCACACCTCTGACTTTCTTTTCTGCCACTTTACTGCTATCATTGCATTAAGAGAAGAGGGCCCCACAAGACTGAGAATCATTGCATTTTTCTATCTGTTAAGAGGATACTGGAATCTGAATGCAGAGCAAAGCATATTATGAACACTTTTTTTAAAACTTCTTTTATGTTTTTTTCTTTTTTACTCATGTTTTTTCTCCTCTTTGTTCTAATTCCTCTTTCATAACTGAACTAATATGAAATATGCTAAAAACCATTGTACATATACAATTTTTACCAGATTGTTCACTGCCATGGGGATGGGGGCAGGGAAAGGAGGGGTGGTAGAAACATGTGGATGAATGTTACAAATTTATAAAAAGATGAATATTGAAAACTGCCTTTGCATGTAAATATAAAAAAAGAGCTAAGTCTAGAAAAGTAGGATAAAATTTAACACTAATCAATCTTACTAGGATGAAGTATCCTCCAAATAGCTATACCATCTTCTCTGCTTCAAAATCAAAAGTTGTATGCTGTAAATGAATACACAGTAGCTTTTTTCAAAGATTTTAACTTTCCTCTAAACATTTCCTCCTGGCAAACTTGCCAGCTGACTGGTTTCTCAACCTAGTTGATTTATTTCCCCGCCTAAAATGTGAAAAAGAAAAGTTCAAGCTAGTTTTTCAATTAGTCCTAATCTACATTTGTAGTTATATTATTCCCTGCGGCACTGTTACAACTATTGAGTAACTAGTTTCAAATCTACAACAGAATGTTGCTGTCTAAACATATGGAATTGTGTAAGTGAAATACAAGCCCTGAGTAACAAATCTACATTCTTCTTTCTTTATTCAGTCTCTATGTAGATGAAAAATAAAACACATGCAACCACAGCAACAGAATGTCACAGAAGAGCTTGTCCTTTTGGGTTCTGTTTTTAAATTTTTATTAAACATCATGTGTGTGTGCCCTGCATATGGTCTGGGTAAATGATTAATTCAAAATGTATTGTTCTTCTTAGCCACATTTCTTAGGTAAACCTAAAAGTAATTTTAGAATTACATTTTTAGAGACCAGAAGGAAATATAAAAACTGACAGCTATACTGTATTTCTATTAACTCTATTTGAATGATCTAAAAACTATAAACACTAAATATGATATAAATGAGCAGTAACAATGACTATCAATCAGTAAAACCAATATTATCTACTTCACAAATATTAATATTCATTGTTATGTCAAAGTTTAACCATATAAAATTATTTTAAATTGTCTAGGTGCTGAAAAGATGTCACTAAGGTTGAGATATGACTGAAGGTAAAGTCTTCTGAAGAAAAGCAGTAAAACTATATATGTGATATATCCTCTTCCACTGTTGTTTAGTGCATCAATGCAAGGGCCAGAAGGAAGACGGTAACAATTGCCATGGTGTCAAGTTTACCACCACCACATTACTTCCAGGCACAATTGTTAGGTTTCAGTTACCATCCCCCCTTTCACAGGATCATAATTTTATCATAATAGTAGCTTCAATTCAAGAGAAGTAACTTAAAGAAGTTGTAGTCCTTCAGCAGCACAGAAATATCTGAGCTTAGCACCTAGTTAGCAAGAAAAAATTACTTAAAATAGGAAACTGCCAAATGCCTTGATTCCTCCCCCTCCTCTGATACAAGTGGATCAACAGCAACTATAGACCAGGTAAACTCTTCCTGCCCTGCCTCTATCTCCCCCACCCATCCCCACCCATCTCTGTGTCTAGCTGACCCCTTTCTCCCAATGAACTGGTATCTCCCTAGAAACAATCTCAGGGAGAGTTCTGGGATCTCTATTCATGATTGTTATTTTGAATAATGAATCCTGAATAAAAATTGTGCTTCTTGCCATAGATAAAAAGTTATTGCAGGTTATAGCCTTGAGTACAGAGTAAAATAAGAATTAGGTATACATGTATCCACAAGGAATTTTTCTATAAATATGTGTATGTATGTATATATGTATGTATGTACAGACATGTGTGTACATGTACACAAACACTTTGGAATTACTGAATGCAGCTAGAGGAAATCATATCACTAAGCTGCCTGGGTCTACTACAAAATTTATATCTAATTTCACTTGTACCCTCATGAATTTCCTCACCATGATAATCTGCCAGAGCATCTAACCAAAACCCTCTTTTCTCCTCTTAAGCTACAATCTATGCCCCTTTAAAAAATTTCCATATTTCTACTGCCAGCACCATCATCATTTCTATAACCCATGTTAAATATCTGGGAGCCATCCTTGGCTCCCTCATCCCCACCCCATAAACAAGCAGCTACCAAAGTTTATTGATTCTATCTCTACCATATTTTCTTCTTTCCTTTCTTCCTACTAATTCTACCACTATCCTACAACTAGGGGGTAAAGTCTTTGTCATCTCTTTGCTAAATTAAGAAATGCTTATTGAATGAAAAAAATAATGAAATACCAAAAAAAAATCTCTTAATTGACTGCCTATTTTTAGTTTCTATATATTGCATACCCCTACACACAATTACCAATACACACAATTAGAATTAATTCTCAGATGGAAGTCAAATTAACATTCCTAAGAAATAGATCTATGTTACACTACTAAAACTCTTCATTGACTACATGTTGCATCTAGCATAACATTTAAATCTCTTACAATCTGGATTCCCATATACCTTTCCAGACTATTTCTATATTGCTCCCCTTAATATAGTCTTTGCCTTATCCAAAATGTATTATTAGCCTTCCCCCAAACTTCACATCCTATTTCTTTTCTCCATGTTTTGTACATGATGTTTTACAAGGCCAGAATATAATACTTCCTAGAATAAACCCTAAATCTTAAACTTACATTGTGTGACAATGCCTACTGTTAGTATTATCACTACTAAAATTATCTTCCAAGTTATCATACAAGAGGTCAATTAAGTGATACAGTAGATAGAGTGACTGGCCTGGAGTCAAGTAGACCTGTGTTAAAATTTGACCTCAGACATTTACTAGCTGTGTGAACCTAGCTAAGTCATTTAATCTTGTTTTTGTTTCCTCTTCTGGAAAAGTACCAAGAACTATTTCCACCACTATATCTGAGACATTAATCCTCAAGTATTCTTGACTTCAAATCCAATACATTGTTCTTGTTCTTCCTTATGGTAATAATATTCCATTATATCAATATAGCACTTTGTTCAGGTATTCCTCAATCATGGTTTTTCAGAAATTCCAGTGATTCTTAGATTATTTTTCCACCTTATTTTTCATATAAATTGTTTTGTCTATTATCAGATTCATGTTTATCTCCACCACCCCCAATCTTTTGATTAAAAAAAAAAAGCCTGGACTATTTTTTTTCAAGAAATTATAAATGAACACTACTTAGATCTTAAAAGGGAGATAACTGGACAAGATGAGAACATGATGCAATATACCCTACTTCCATATAACTATTCCAACAAAAATCAGAAATTTACATCAGATGAATATTTATCAAGAAATGCAATAAGAAACTATAGTCAACAGCATTTTTTTAACCCCAGAACTATATACAAAGTCAGCCTGAAGACCAGAGGCATGAAGAAAGAGATTGCTTCTTTCCCAGTAAAGCAATGTATTATCTTTTAGTGGGAACAAAGACAATACAAAGTACACAAGGCTATGTCTAGAGGGAAACAGGAATGAAGAGTTTTGTAGAAGAGCAGAAGTAGTCACTGTTGTGTGGTTCTGCAGTGTTCAGACCAGACCAGAGTTGTTATAATGATAGAAAGAATATACTGATTATCTCCAATGGTGAAATTCAGCTTATTCATACCAGTTCAGCAGAACTGATACCTAATTTTATGTTGAGTTCAGTGATCTGGCTGTTAAAATGGCACTTTGTAACCAGGGTTCTCTCTAAGATGGACACCTGAGTAGCTGCTAAATGTAGAAATCACAAATTTACATTCCACTCTTTTTTAACTTTCAAAGTGCCCACAGTAATGTTCATTCTGTCCATAGGTGAAAAAAAAACTAACATAACTATGCTTGTAATATTTATTTATTCATTTCTTAAAATTCATTTTACCTTTGATGAAATACTACAGATTAATTCCCTCGTTTTTTTGATACTTCAGTAAAGAAACTGATATAGTAAGACAAAAAGTGCCAAAAAACTGGGGGGTGACAAGCTGACATTTGTTTCTACTTTGTGTTATGTGTAAACTTCGTTGGAGAGAATATAATTGCACTGGAGTTGTGTGTATTGTTAATTGTGTGTAGGGGCATGCAGTATATAGAAACTAGAAGTACGAGGTCAATTAAGAAGCTTTTTTGGTATTTCATTATTTATTTCATTCAATAACGAGTGTAGTGCTGTTCACCCTGAATGGGTGAAACCAAAAGGAATCTGAGACACAATGAACTAATAAAATACAGATTTCAAGGGTTATCTTATTGCCCATTTCAGAAGCCATGGAAGTAGAAGAAAAAAAGTTAGGGGGGGCAGCTAGGTGGCGTAGTGGATAAAGCACTGGCCCTGGAGTCAGGAGTACCTGGGTTCAAATCTGGTCTCAGACACTTAATAATTACCTAGCTGTGTGGCCTTGGGTAAGCCACTTAACCCTGTTTGCCTTGCAAAAACCTAAAAAGAAAAAAGTTAGAATAGGTAGAATGAGTTTTGGTTCTGCATGTTCCACTTAGAGTGATTAATATAATATACCTCTTTTATTGTTCTTATTTGGGTATTAAATGCATGAAATATTAAACTACCTTTCAATATATCTTTTTTTATATCTCCTAAAAAAAAGAAAAGTAAAAGTCTTAGAAATCTCATAGCCAAAAGTCAGAGCTCCCACATCAAAGAAAAAAAAATATTGTAATCACACAGAAAGAAATATTTCATGTTTCATGGAGTAATCTGTATTACATAAGACCAGGCAGTTTCTATTCAAAAAAATAAGAAATCTTAGATTACAATATTCCCAAAGGATATAATAGGCTTATAACCAAAAATGTTATCCTATAAAACTGAATACAAATCTGTAGGAAAAGAAAAAAGTTATATAGGAACTTTGAAATACAAACAGAGAAATCCAGAAAGGTAAGTTTATTTGAATAATTAGAAGGGAATGGATGATGATGTTGTGCTAACATTCAAATGGACATAAAAAGAAACTAGTATACCTTCAGAATCCTAAAGTCCTCAAAGGATATTGAGGGAATTAAATAAAAATGAGAGAGAAACTTGAGGGGGGGGGAGTAAAATATGGGGATTGGTTCTGTGCTGAGGATGTTGAGAGGGGAAAAAGGGAATAAAAGGAACTCGCTAGTGGAAATGGAGGGCATGGAGTGAACAAGAAAGAAAATACTGGGGAAGGAATAGTCAAATATGAAACAAATTTCAAGATCTTGAAGAGAATTAGTAGAGGGAAAAAATGGAAAGCAAAGAACTAGAATAAAAGGGAGGATTATCCATTAGATGAAGAATGACTGAATAGTTATATTGATATAATAGAATATTATTACCCCATAAGAAACAATGATAGAGATAATTGCAGACAACCTTGGTAGTATGAATGAATGCAGTGTCAAGTAAGCAGAACAAGGATAGAATTTATATAAAGATGACAACACTTTAAAGGAAAATGATCAACCACATTTCCACTGTCTCTGGGATAAATCATGTTTCTATCTTATCTACCTCTTCACAGAGAAACAGTCCACTCAAGGAATAGAAGAAATATTTTGAGGCATGATCACTGTGTGGATTAACATCATTTGATTATGCTTATCTTACATAAGGGTTTTTATTAGGGTAGTGAGTGTTCTGGGGAAGATAACAAAATTCTAAAATATAATGGCAAAATAGAAAAAAAAAAAAGCAGTGTCTTTGGACTTATGTCCCGGATTCTAATCCCAATTCTGGCATATACTACTTGTATGGA